>NC_084805.1:28480548-28660548 GCF_963583255.1 Pyrus communis
GACTTTACAACCAATGCTTTACCAAGAACGATCCCTGACCGACTTGGCTCTTATACCAATTGTTGAATAAGAAGAGTATCCAAGATAACTCTAATGATCCCAAGAAGAAGAAAAATAGAGCACACTCTTAAAGAAAGCTCACAAAACAAACTAATTAGCAAAGCTTTTCTTATTTAGCTCTAGGCTTTGTTTTTCCTTGGATGATATACAATGCTTGAGGACTTGGGTATTTATAGCAAACCAAATGAAAGCTACACCACACACTTACTTCACCTACAACATCCACCTACTTCACCTACAACCTCCACTTACTTCACCAACCTCACACACTTACTTCACCAACCTCACACACTTACTTCACCTACAACATCCACCTACAATTGACATTGATTCATACAATGCTTGAGGACTTGGGTATTTATAGCAAACCAAATGAAAGCTACACCACACACTTACTTCACCTACAACATCCACCTACTTCACCTACAACCTCCACTTACTTCACCAACCTCACACACTTACTTCACCTACAACATCCACCTACAATTGACATTGATTCTTAACATATCCTGCATGTACTACAAATCTTACTTTCTTGAATTTGAGTTATGCTGCTGCTTTGCAAAGTTGGGACCTTGCTGAGCTTGTTGCTTATTGCCCACGTCTCCGGCGCCTTTGGGTAAATTTACCACATCTTTCTTTGTCTCCAATTCTTCATTTTGTGAAAGTTTATCGATACATGAGAAGAAAAGACATGGTTTATAGTTGGAAAATTAAAATCATTATTCATTGATCACGCGGAAGACATGATAACTCGAACCCGCTTTAGTTAACTTGTTTATTTTTCTGAACATTGCAAATACTTCATGTACAAGACTACGAATGTTGAAATCGGAGAGTTGGGCACCGTTGAAATCCTTAGGTGCTAACTCTTGATATCAAATTTTTATCACAGGTACTGGACACAGTGGAAGACCAAGGGTTGAAGGCTGTTGGATCTAACTGTCCTTTGCTTGAGGAACTCCGTGTTTTCCCTTCTGATCCTGACGGTGATGGTATTATCCGTGGGGTGACTGAATCTGGGTTTGTTGCCATGTCTCATGGCTGCAGAAAACTCCGTTATATCCTCTACTTCTGTTGGCAGATGACTAATGCCGCTGTGTCAACCGTTTCACAAAATTGCCCGGACATCACCCACTTTCGTCTCTGCAGAATGATCCCGGGGCAACCAGATTTCATAACGAACGAGCCTATGGATGAGGCTTTTGGTGCAGTTGTGAAGAATTGCACTAAACTCCAACGGCTTTCAGTGTCAGGTTTATTGACTGACCATGCCTTCGAATACATTGGGATGTATGCTAAGAATTTGGAAAAGCTTTCAGTAGCTTTCGCTGGAAAAAGTGATTTGGGGATGCAGTGTGTGCTGAAAGGTTGTCCAAAGCTCAAGAAACTTGAGATAAGGGACTGCCCGTTTGGGAATGAAGTTTTTCTCTCAGATATATAGAAGTAAGAATCCATGAGATCACTTTGGATGTCAGCCTGCAAGGTGACAATAAACGCCTGCCGGTTATTGGCAAGTCAGATGCCGAGATTGAATGTTGAGGTAATAAAGGATGAAGGGGATGATGACCGTGTGGCTGATAAAGTTTATGTTTACCGTTCTGTTGCTGGGCCAAGAAGGGATGCCCCGCCTTTTGTTCTCACTTTCTGAAGATTCAAACCTATTCTGCTAATGCCTTGAAGCTTACGGAGAACATGGTACTCTCTCTCTCTCACACGCATACGCACACACACACGCACAAACTCATGGTCACACATGCAACCTTTTTCCTAATTTACCATGGGATAGGTTTGCGCACAAGCAAATGAATGGATCGCCAAGTTACTTATCTTTGAATCTGTAAGCATCGGGGTGCATGGTCTTCAACTATCCTGATCGCGGGTGAAGCTATTTCGTGAAGCCCTGCCTCTGACCTAAGAAAAATATTATTCATACAGCCTCAAGCTGCAGAGGACATTTGATAAAGATATTGGATATGAAATTTTCACTTTCATTCAGCTTAATGAAATGGAAGGTCGACAGAACGAAGGGCCAGAAATTACAGAACTTGGAATTCGTTTGTTTATTTATTTATTTTCTTGATATACAAATTTGAGGAGAGCAAAAAGGAAGTCAAGGTTTATGAAGCAGAGCTTATGCCTCCACAACCTCCAGTGGCAGGATCTTATCTGCTTCCACAGCGAGGTTAGCCGTTCCCCTGAAAAGCAAGAATGCAAGGCTTCCGATGAAGAAATAGATGAAGCAGCCTTGGCTGTGTGTCACAAACGAACCAAAATCTGTTCCTACGATGCATTGCCACCCCAGCCCGTATGTCTCATCGAATTCCTGCATTGAAACAAGCAAAGAAGGCAAAAACAAACACTTGAATTTCAAATCATTTAGCGAGGATTCAATGCTGAGGATAATCCAGGAAAAGGAGGGGTGACCTTCTTTATGAATTGAGCAATTTCAGTGGGTTCAGTGACATCGAAGTTATCGAGAGCCTTTGCAGCTAAATGGAGAGCGTCTTGCTGCATTGCTTGAAGCATATCAGTCTCATTGATGACGGCTTTGCCTTCCAACATGGCTCCAAAAAATCCTGCCTGGAGTTGCCGCTGCTGTTGGGAAATAGCGAAAAAGCTAGCGGATAAGGCAATTTAGATTGCAGGCATAGGCTGTAGTGAAGTGAATTATATCGAATGGGAACTTCACATCTCTATGTGGTAGTCTCCATGCTGTGTGTGATTACCAAAGAATAATGCAAAGGATTAGAGCAAGGTGGTCAGAAAACAGACAAGCTGATTGTGTCATGGATGATGGGTCATGGAAGATGCATTGCTTGTGTACACGATCTCGCATCTTGTTCGATCAATGGCTGCGGTAGCGAGGGGCAGTTTTCAATTGGGGGTCCACATTATCTCGAAGAAGCAGGACGTTTGTGGTTGTATAAGTAGATGCTTCCTTTGAATTTCAGGATGCTGTTGTGAGTTTCATAGTCAGTTGTGTTTTTTTTAACCTTTTTCGTTGATCCAAGAACTTGTAGCTTGTCATTGATCAAGGTTGATGAGAAAAATACTGCAAATTAAATCAATAAAAAGAGAAATATTGCTTGTCTTATTATGCACTCAAAATGAGTGTGGCCTTTCTATGTTGTCCCAATCATTGATTGATACGTACTTATAAACTTAACTTTTCTTAACTTTGTTGTCAGAAACTTAATATGTGCCTGTTAATGATTGTCACACCCATTATGGATTGAAGACCTCTATGTGCACTTTATTGAAGAAACATTTGGCCCTTGGAGAAGTGTCAGCCTGAAAAATATAACTAAATTTGAGCGGAAATGAGTTAAGTTTATGATAAGTTCTAGATTTGAGCGGAAATGAGTCAAGATTATGATACGTCCAGGGTTCTGTCCTCCAAAAGTGAATATATAGCAAGGCTTGAGCCTTTAATTATCCATTAAGGCATATGATGTAACTGGGGTTTTAGATGCGCAGCTACTTTATGCAGATATGTTGTTAGTTTCAAAACTCTAACTATACATATTTCTCAGTACTTGATTTCACGTGATTAAAGAGATAAACATAGACAAAACAATAATTTAGAATTGGTAAGAATCTGTAGTCGTGAAGATCATTTGTCCCTAATGAGTTCGGACCCAAAAGTCGATTTAGTGTTTTATTGGAAAGTTTGGAAGCTAATCAGATTGTTTGATAATTAACAGTGGCATAATTAGATTTTGTGGGCAATCTCATGACTAGGAATTCATCACAAAAGCTAATTATAATAACTTAGAGATGGTCTGTGTGGTTTGGTAAGAGGTCTATTGTTGTGATCATGTCTTGAATATTATACTTAGCACAAAGAGTAGACTAGATGCATACAAAATACACACAAATGAAGTTCATATATTGCTTCTGTAAAAATGAATTTTATACTTCTGTTAAAGTTGAACTTTTGTGTAATTATGCAGGTTTCTGGTGTGCAGTCCCTTTCAAAAATTGAACTAATAATTGTAACCATATATATATATATATATAGTGGATTCGTGGTATCAATTTTCTCACACAATTTTTGGAACTCACTATGTAATGTATTTCAACGTTCTAAATTACCTATCTTTAAGATCTTCCTTCAAAAGATCATGTCTACCAAAATCACTTAAATTTGAAACCATTTAACTGTTGGATTTAGGGTTTAGGTTTCTTTGTAGAACTGTGTTCGTCTATTTTCTTCGCTACAAATGAATGTCTTAATGGTTTTGGATTTGTCTAATTTTTTTGTAAAGATGATTTATGAATGATGTTTTAAAAGATAGATGATTAGGATCATTAAAATACATTACAGAGTGAGTTCCACAAAAACATGTGTAAAAAGTTATGTAAAATATATTCTCGTATTATATTATATGAATCTTTTAGCCAATGCTGGTCCCATGCATGAACTCTTAAGTCGCATCATTTTCTTGGAACGTAAGATGTAGATGAAAACGTCATTATATATGGCTATTTTTCAAGAAAACGAAAGAGGTGCGATTAATACCTAACACCAACATGTTTAAATGTTAGGATGCCAGATGGCATCATTTTGTGGTGACAGTTAGAGTTGAGTATTAGTATAAATAGTACATTGTAAGAGAAGAAAAGGCAGTTAATGAAATTGTATTGTTTGTATTGTTCTTCTGTTACTCTCTCTGTGTGCAATTGTGGAAGATGTAAAGCAGGTTCTAACATTGGTATCAGAGTCTAGGTTTTTGACGCGGCGGAGGGGGCGACCTGGAAAGGGCTACCTTAACGGGGCATCATCTTGTGGTGACAGTTAGAGTTGAGTATTAGTATAAATAGTACATTGTAAGAGAAGAAAAGACGGTTAATGAAATTGTATTGTTTGTATTGTTCTTCTGTTACTCTCTCTCTGTGCAATTGTGAAAGATGTAGAGCAGGTTCTAACATTAAAGACTTGACTAGTACAGTTCTTCCACGTAAACATTTTCGAGTCGATCAGTTCCATGCATTTTATACCCTAATTAGGATTAACTTCCGAGTGCTTTGGATGCAAGAAGATCTTTAGGGTTTTGTGGAACACATTTGTTTCCTATGGGAATTAGGGTTTGCGGAATTAGGGTTGACCATCACCAAATCGGTTTAACTTAATCAAGGCAATGTGTTTTTGTCTTAGGAGAGTCATCTAAGCTAGCTAGCTAGCTATTTGATCGATCACCAGCATAGCGATGGAGTAGATCGATGAGATCTTAATGAAAACGAAAGATTGTTTTTATGTACTTTTCTCTTCAAAGTTAAGGTATATATTTTGACTGTGCTACTAGCTAGCTGTATTGAGTTTCACTTGTTTCATACTCAAAGGTGTCCCAACAACGCAAAGCTATCACTTTCGAGCTTGTGCAATCCAAATGGCATTTCTACGTACCTACACTTTACCACCATTAAACAACCAACATATATAGTTATATAGCATAACGTACCCTCTATCTAGGAGCTACATAACACAACCCCACGTACATAATAGGGTTACGTTATGTTAAGACCGTGTTTGGAATTGATTTTGATCGAGCTAAAAGTGTTTCTTAACAACTATAAAGTTTTTTTACTGCATTTGACAAAAGTAGTTAAAATTACTTCTAGGTCATGGAAACGTTTTGTGGAGAATCACTTGTTGGATGTTTCTTCAAGAAGCATTTGCTAGATACTTATTTCAACATGTTTCTGACAAAAGCATTCAAAGAAAACAAAACATAGAAGTGCTTACTATGTAAGCTAGTTGATAAAACAAGTTGTAACTTTTGATTTAGTTGTATTTCTCTCCTAGTGACAAAAGAGTCTCAAGTCTGAATCATTCCTCCTCAACTGCTAAGAAAAATATTCTCGACGTAGATAAACAATGAACAAAAATAAGCTAGTAGCATACTTGGTAGAGAGGAATGGGAATTGGAATGTGGTGTAACGTATGGGGTCCCTGGCAGTGTGGCTTAAGTTGTGATGACCATGTGCAGATTCAATTATGCTGCAGGGCCAAAATCTGCCATTGAGTATTGCTCATTTTTTGATATATTCAACGGGGAAGCATGGTGGCCTAAGAATTATAGAATGTTCAAAGGACTGGAGAACCCAAACAAAGGGTTTACGCCTACATAATTACCCCCACATAAAACAATTTGATCAAACAAAGAACCATGATTAATTAAAACCAAATCATATTCTTAAACTCTTGTTGCAAATAATCATGGTCAGTATCATGACAAAATAACATAGAATAATCCGTGACTAGTATTGTCATGTACTTAGACACCTAACCACATCATGGGTCATTGATTTTTTTTGTTTTCCTCACTTGTCAACTTTCTAGGATTTTAGTAATGGAACGAGTGCATTTTTGCTCACTAGCTATCATCAAGTAATGGTGATACTACTAACTTATTTATCATCATTAAATGAGTTTAAATTTCGAAATCATCATCATTTCACGGAGATAAATAGGTCTCCTACTTTTCCATGAACAATAATAAACGATACGCTACGAAAAATCTTATCCCATAATATTATGTAAGGATGCTCAAAACCTTTCACGATTTTCCCTTGGCATTCTCTTTGAAAAAGCAGCTTTTGGCTTTTTTTGTAAGCTCCTCTCGTTATTTTTCAGTGCAAAAGGGTAATATATTGGATTGAATAGAAGCATCTTTCTTTTCAAAGTTTGTATAGGAACTCCACTTCCTGTCTGATCAAAAGGAGACGGCTAGCTCAAGGCATCCAACAAAGGGCTTCACATGGTGGGGTGGCGGATTTGTCATCTCATCCCCATGCTTCGAGTTTTGAACTTTTGAAAGCTACCCTTTTTTTCTCCTTTTCACCTAATCAACTGTTCGGAAGGTTTATAGTATAATTGTCAGATTGTTACGTAATATTAATGATATTACAATATGTGAATTTATTTATTAATAATATATTACAGGTATATGTATATAATGACAAATCAGCTAACTTTGTTGTTCATCCGTATCATAACAATAGAAGTTAGAACTTAGATATTATGACGATAAAATATCATCATCGTAAGAGAATCTTGTTATTTCAAGAGTGGTCTATAAGAGCTCGAGTTAAATTTCTCCCTAAAGTATTAATAGACCGCTTAATTTGTCTCCATTATATACTAGTTAAAAAAAGTTGGTAAAAGCTAAAAGCTAGAAGTTGAAAAGAGTCCGAGCACGGAAATTTCTTAGCATAACACTTCTCCTACTCGTGAACTGAACGCAAACATTCACTTTTCTTTTTTCATTTTTCTTTCCATAACAAAAAGATGAATTTTTGTTGATGCCATATTATGTCAAAGTTTGGACTTTCATAAACCGAGTTCCTTTTTCCTCTTTTTTCTTGATACAGCGAGTTAATACTACACTTATTTGGTCTTGTGTTTCTTCATGCTAGTTAATGATCGGGTGTAATTTTTTTCTTTTGCAGGATATGAACTATGAAAGGGAAATTTTATGCTACTCTTTAAGAAATGGGTAATGATGCTCTTTGTTGTGTATCTATTTATTAATAATATATTATAGGTGTATGTTATATAGTGACAAATCAGTATGCCGTTCATCCGTATTATAACAATTAAACTAACATATTGTCGTCAGTTCCGGAGTCAACATAGGGTCATTAGTTGTCCAATCCTATGTCTCTTTGTATGTGTGTTGTGTTGACTCTATGAACAGTTAGTGTAAACTATGTTGCAACCTTCTCCTCTTACTTCTTCTATTTTTTTTTTTTAATCATCCATGTCTTTCTTTTCTCTCGTCTTGTCTGTGATTCTATTGTGCGCATCAAATGCTAGATGAAATGTCTCAATTGACAAGCTTTGGCAGTCTTCAACATTACTCTATGGGAAAATGTAGTCACATTTGACAAGCATCTACATATCATAGTAGTTGTTGAGATATATTGGCATAAGTTTTCAACAAATGTTAGCAATAATCGACATTTTCCTGTCAGATGTTCAACGAAACGGTCCTATTAAATTTGTTTGATCGACATCATGACTCTATTATTTGAAAAGCGTGATTTCGCCACTGATTATGACGGTATATCGTCACCATATAAGATTCTTGTTATTTTAGCGGTGGTCTATAAGAACTCGAGTTAAATTTCTCACTAAAGTGTTAATATACAGCTTAATTTGTCTCCATTACTAGTTAAAAACAGTTGATAGAAAGCCTAAAAGCTAGAAGTTGATGTCGGTCCGAGCATGGAAATTTCTTAGCATAACACTTCTACTCGTGAACTCAACGCAAACATTCACTTTTCTTTTTTCTTTTTTTTTTTCTTTCCATAACAAAAAGATGAATTTTTTGTTAAAGCATTGATGCCATATCATGTCAAAGTCTTGGACTTCACATTTTGTATTCATTTCCTTTATATATTCTTCTTTGTGTTTGCATATGGAATGCTCATGCTCTTTTTCTTATTTTTTCTCTTTTCTCGATACAAGTGAGTTGCGAACGTCTGAAACAACTTATGATTTATTTAAAATTGCACCTGAATGAATTAAAAGATTTTTTAGCTCACAAAAAAACGCATATACCAACTCTTTACGGTTAAACTATAGGAAGAACATGATAGGTCCTTGCAGTTCCATGAATCAGCCACAAAATATTCAAAGTTGCTCCAATTATTTGATGATAAAAGAGCAATTTTGATAATTGAGTGTTGTGAGTGATGATGGTTAATTGGTTACACCTTCGGTACTATTTAAATTCTTCTTCTATAAAGTTTTCTAGAATATATAATTAAAAAATCCATACATACATAATTAGGCATTGCTTTAAAGTTTTTACCACCAATAGTGGGTGACTAGTCCCCAAAAACATATTTAAATTGTGCAGATTATATACAACTAGAATATACTATTTTATACGAGAGATTTTTTAGTGTGTCGAGAACATGATTCAGTACAAAATGTAATAGTACACTTAATAAAAAATTATAAAAAAAATTACAATAATACATGTATCGAGCCGTGTTTCCATCACGTTGAAAATTTTCTTTATTTTATACAAAATACAATGATTACAGAATACAAACATAAAAGTATCACCTCCTATAAAAAAGCTCCGACTCCAACAGATTTTCTGATACCGAATATAATTACAAAATTACCCCTCTTGAATCCCCCATTCGTATTTCACTACCACACGCCAGCCCAAAAGGTCAGTCATGTAATTTCGTACTAAAGTCCAATTCAGTGGATCAGCTGCCAAACCAAGGATAAGCGTAGAACCAGGAGAAAGACGGGAGAAGTCAGAGCCTCTCTCTCTCTGTTCAAGATAAGATGGTCAACTAGATTCCATTCCGTTTCGAATTCCGATCAAAATCGCCGGAATATTCCTACCCATCCATCCAGAATCCGACCCACTTCGCTATTTTCAAATGCGTTGGTTCCAAAACCAATGAGAGCAACTATGGGGAAAGAAGAGAAGCAGGGAGCCAAAGAAACAGAGCAGAGCCAAACCTCGTCGGAATCTTCCTCCGGCCAATCAAGTCTCCGGCGAACCATCGAGTCCATTACATCTCTGATTTCACTCTCTTATTCCATCAAAATATTTTCGGCGAAATGGAAAACGATAAGGACCAAGCTCGAAGATTTGAGCTCCGGCCTAGAGGCCGTAGAAAACTGCGAGGCCAGCGAAAACGCGATTCTCTCGGGCATTGTGTCGGGCATATGTCAGACGGTGAACGAGTGCCACGACCTCGCGCGTCGCTGCGTCGATCTTTCGTACAGCGGGAAGCTTCTGATGCAGAGCGACTTGGACATTCTCTCAGCAAGACTCGATCTTCACGCAAGAAACCTCTCGGACATTTACAACGCCGGCGTTTTGACACGGAGGTTCGCGATCGTCGTTTCGAGGCCCGGAAACGGAGCTTGCAGAGACGACATGAGGTTCTACGTCAGAGACTTGATGACGAGGATGAAGATTGGCGACGCAGAGATGAAACGCCAGGCGTTGCTTAATCTGCACGAGGCTTTGGTGGAAGACGACAAGTATGTTAAAGTCGTCGTTGAACATGGCGAGATTGTGTATGTTTTGGCTAGTTTTCTTGATTTTTCGCACGATGTTCGAATCCAGGAGTTGTCTGCAAAGATTGTTTCTGTGATTTCTGGGTTTGGTTCGTACAAGGTTGTTCTGATCGGAGCCGGGATTATCGCGCCGTTGATTCGGGTTTTGGAATGTGGGAGTGTGGTTGGGAAAGAAGAAGCTGCAAAGAGCTTGCAGAGATTAACCGAAAATTCGGATAATGGGTGGTCTATTTCAGCTCACGGCGGAGTCACAGCTCTGCTTAAGTTATGTTCCGGCGGCGATGGCAGCGAAATCAGAGCAGAGTTGGTTGGTCCTGCTTGCGGGGCACTAAAAAATCTCGTTGGCATTGAAGAAATCAAGAGATTCATGGTCGAAGAAGGTGTTATTTCGACGTTTATCGGGCTCGCAAGGTCGAAAGACGAAGTCTTGCAGATCAATTCGATTGAGTTTCTGCAAAACATTGCTTCTGGGGATGAGGCAATTCGAGTTATGGTGTCGAAAGAGGGCGGAATTCAAGCGTTGGTTCGCGTTTTGGCTAGCCGATCAGTGGCTTGTTCTTGTAAAGTGAGGGAGACAGCAATGAGGGCAATAGAGAATTTGTGTTTTCGCAATGCAAATTCGATTAGTCTTCTGATCAAGTACGGTTTTGTTGATCAGCTCATGTTCTTTCTCCAACATGGGGAGGTTTCCATTCAAGAACTGGCGCTAAAAGTGTCGATTAGAATGTGTGGGAAATCAGAGGAGGCCAAGAAAGCAATGGGGGATGCAAACTTCATGACGGAGCTGGTTAAGTTTCTTGATTCCAAGTCGTTTGAGGTTCGAGAAATGGCGGCTGAAGCGCTGTCGAACATGGTCAGAGTCCCGAAAAACAGAAAACGATTCGTGCAGGATGATCGCAACATGTGCCTCCTCTTGCAGCGGTTCGATCCGAAGCAAGTGAATTCGGGCAACAAAAAGCTCTTGTTCTCCATTTTGATGTCGCTGACGAGCTGCAACAGCGGGAGGAGGAAGATTGCGCATTCGGGTTACTTGAAAAACATCGAAAAACTAGCAGAAGATGAAGTTTCAGATGCCAAGACGCTTGTGAAGAAGCTATCCACAAACAGATTTCGTAGCATGTTGAGTGGAATCTGGCATTAACTCTTGAATCAAATGTGGGGTTTCTGTCTTTATAATTTGATTTGATTTGATTTTTGTAGAACTTGTATATCTGCATAAAAAGGGTTTTCCAAGTTTTTACTTGTTTGTCAAGCTCAAGTTAGAACTCCAATTTTCATCTTTATTAGATCCACTTTCACGAATCACAACATCTTCTTGTCAAGATTGTATGCATAACTAGAGCTCAACCAGAGCCGATACTACTTTTTGATACGAGCGATATTCTAATCTAATGTAAATTACGGAAATAGAGATTCGACTCTGCCCTAACCAACTCAACCACGTCCAACTTTGCTACAATAATATATTTGTTTAAGATACTCAGGCATTGTGTGTTGCATGTAGTGGCAGTATTGTGGCAGAGAATGAATGATAGAAGAGAATGCAATTGCAATTAATTTAAGTGGGATTGTGTATTATTAGGAAGGAGCACATGGGAAAGCCATGAACTCCCAAAGGGGCATGTGAGGAGTAGAGGCAAACCATGGTCTACTTCATCTACACTCTGTGACTGTGGACACAAAAGACAGTGATTGATGAAGTTTCCTGCTGTATTTGCTTGTCCTATGTATGCCATTGTCTCTTCTGCAAATTTCTTGTCAAAGACGTGCGTTTTTAAACGAGACGTCTATTTAACTGTAATTTTACTCAATTTTGATCTCATTTGTTGACGTAGTTGATTGTTTTAGGATGTAGAGTTGCCATTCAAAGTTTAAACTTTTGAATTCTAGCTTAGAATCTTTAAGCCTTAGATTTTAGGTTTTAAGCTTTATATTTTAAGAACTTGAAGCTTTAATTAAAAAGCGATTCTATTTCTTGAGTAATCAACCCAGCCAATAAATGAAATCAAAATGGAATAGAGTTAATCATAAATGAGATTTACGCGGTAATGTTAGGAAGACGAAATATGTAGACTGAATTTTGTAAACTAAATGATGTGGAAGTTGATGATTGGATTATTACTTAAGTGTTGATTAACGTGTTTATTTTATATTTATGACATATCATTTGATCTGCGAATTTAATCTACAAATTTAGTCTATTTAGCATTACTCTTTCCCAAAGCATCTGTACTTAAAGTGATTTATAGAGTTTTGGTGGGGAAAATGGTTAATAATTTGTAGGACATAAAGGGGTTTGTGTATTAGGAAATAAGGCAGTAGGGTACATGGACTTGGACAACTAGTAACCCAACTTGATGATGAGGACATGTGGACGATCTAAGTTTCTCTTGTTCTTGACAGTTTGTTTTATGGAAATCATATTCCTGTCGATGAGATGAAATTCGATTTTGTAGTTTCAATCTTCCTTTCTTGATGCTTTATTTCCATATGGTGTTGTTAATTATGCAGAGTGTAATAAATTCTTGATATCTAGGTGTTCTAATCGTTGGTCCTTCATTTGTTTTTAGCGTGAAAGTGCTTTATCATTCAGTTAATTGATAGCATTCACTCATACAATTAAAATGTTGTATTTGAATTATTTCCTTGGCCAATATTGCTTGCATTAAAATATATTTATATCAAATGCACATTAGCGGAGCCATGAAGGTATCAGGATGATCCCAAACCCATCTTCAATTTTTTTTAACGCAAAAAAAAAAATAGTTTATACTTATGATTTTTAAGGTTTTTCCATGGGCTTAGGATCTCATTTAGATGTTTTAACTTTAATTTTTTTATTATTATTATTATTATTATTATTATTATTATTATTATTTTGTTTTTGTTGAATTTGATTTGAGATTGGTGGCTCCTATGGAGTTTAGGCAATATGTTGCTTGTGAGCTCTGAGGATGACTCTGGTCTAGAGATCAGTGGAAGAAAAGAGGAAGAAAATTAAAGAGGCTTGGGGTTTAAGTTTAAAGAAGAAAATAACGAGGACGACATTATACTAGACCCAAATGACAATGATTGGTTTTGACAAAAATAATATAACAGTAGCTGGTTGATCACCACACAGCAAAATAATTTTTATAAAATCAAAAGAGGGTTTCGTATTAAGACATTTGAGTCTCTTCTAGACTAAAACTCTCGACTTCGCCTTTGCAACTGCATGCAAAGCTCACCATGGTAATGTCTTTTTCCGTCGTAAATAATAAAAGCAAACAAAGATTGATGTGGACGAGCCCAAAGTGAAAACACACAAGTCGTAAGCCCAATGCCCAAAGTTGAAAATGGATGATTGAATCTAATGGGGGATTAAAGTAATATCTTGCTTTGGAGAAGACGATCGGAATTTTATATTAAAGAAATGTGGAAACGTAAGATGGTAGTCATGTTTAGGACTCGTTTGAGATTGTTTCAGTACTGATTAAAAATTCTTTTTAACCATTTAAATTGTATGGTTGTTTAAAAAAAAAAAAAAATTATATTGTAGTTTTTTATTACGTTTAAAAAAACCTTGAAAGTACGTTTTGTAGTAGGAATGACTTCCACATCATCATTATGTTACAATTTGTAATTACATTTAAATCCTATAAAAAAAAAATCGTTGCGCATACAATAATTTTTACAATATATATTCATCGAAACTAATACACAAAATATCTACTGACGTCGAGTATTGTAATAACATAATTCAGATTCTCTCAGGATCTCTGTGTCTGGAGTTCATAAATCAAAGAATCTGAACCACTCAATCTAAATCATGCGGGTCTCATTCGCCCATCTCATTGACCCACCTCACACAAAATCAAACCCTTGAACAACTCGGATCTTTTTCTCTCGCTATCTCAAATAACCCGAATTCTCTGGTGCGTTGGCTCCAAACCGAGAGATGCAAAGAGGATCTAAATTCGTAATAACATTAAAGCTTAACTTGCTGGTCCTGCAAATATTTGTGGGTAACAGATCGTCTAGTATCAGTCTAAGACTCTAATGCTGAAGCATATGTGTATATGATTAGTCTTAATTATAACATACCTTGAGCAGAGACCCACCAATAACCCACATACCATGTGAAAATGCAAATATCAAGAAGAGGCCTAGGTCCTTTTCTGTCGACTAGTTGGTGCCTGATTATTCATCATATCATATCATATCATATCATAATATATATAAAATAAAAATAAAAATCTTCCTGACAATTATGATTTGTTTTTGGAGTCCTCTGGAATTAGCATTGTCTGCATGTCTCTATCTATGTCTTTCTATCTCTATATACAATTAAACATTATAAAAATTTGTGTTTAAATCATGTCTTTGTAATTCCCTTGACTTAATTAAATCATGGGGTTTCCATCCCTGCAACAAAATTATCTTACAATTGTTCTTGGGAAAGGGGAAGTAGGATTACTCAAGTTATCCAGTTCTGATTCTAATCACGTTATTAACCTCAAATAATTTGGTCTTAATTACATGCTAAGTCTCTACTTGCTACTTGCCTATGGTGTCTTCGACCTAAAAGGAAGTTAAAAAAAATTAAGTGGCTTTGGGTGCAACTAATTTTCAATTCTCGTGCTGGCTGTGTTGATAGTTCCATCTTGTAGTCAAATGGCATGGAGGAGACAGCATACTAGTTAGGGTTTGGACTTCCAATCTTCGATCAATAAATGTCCACAACTTCATCCATGCATGCATGCTTTCAACTTTCAAGGACTCCTTGTGTGGCATATTTTGTAATAACCTTGTTAGTTTTCTGGCCATACCGTTATGTGATTTTACCGTTTATAATTTATAAGATAAAAGACATAATTAATATAAAATGATTTTACATTACATATGAGTGATCAATTAATAATACATATAATGGTGTGGCAATCACGCTGAAAAAAATATTCTCATGCATGCATGACTCCATATGATCACAGGAATCAATATATAATCTGTCTAATTATATGATAATACACATAACAAGAATTGGAGCATAAATTAACGGCACCAATATGCACGTTCTTCTGTTTTATTATATGAACAAGTTGGTTATTTTACAAGATTAATGCTAGTTAGACTAATTTTATAAACCAAATTCGTAAATCATGTGATGTATCACCAAATAGAAAATAAACACGTTAATCAACACTTTAGTAATAATGCAATTATCAACAACCACGTAATATAATTAACAAAATATAATTTAAATAGATAGTCTCCCTAGTAGTACCCTACAAACAAATCATATATATATATATATAGTTAGTTAGTTAGCTGTGATAATTACTGGTAAATAAAATATAAAGGATACAGCTACTGGCATAGGATTATAGTATGAATCTTATATTATTTAAATCCCAAATTGTATTTTAGTCACAGATCATTAGGATAATAATCAGTGTATCTAGCCGCAGTTTTTTAAGAAACTGATGAGAGAGAGAGAGTGGAATATGTATTGCTGTGTACACAATAATATTAATTCACATAAAAATTAAATGGCAACTTGTAAACCTTAGACTTCACGTACGTACACTGTCACATCTTCGGGCCCCCATTACATTCCGGGCTCGATTGCACTATAGTACGATATTGTCCGCTTTAGGTCCCGACCACGCCCTCACGGTTTTGTTTTGGGAACTCACGCGAGAACTTCCCAATGGATCAGCCATCCTGGGATTGCTCTTGCGCGAACTCGCTTAATTTCAGAATTTCGATGAACTCCGAAGCCGGTGAGCTCCCAAAAGGCCTCGTGCTAGGTAGAGATGAGAATATACATATAAAGCATAGATGATCCACTCCTCTGGACGATATGGGATCTAACATACCCTTTTAGGTATTGAAAGCCAAAAATCATATTTGATATATATGTGGCGAAAAGTTAATATGAATATGGTTGCCAATCTCACAATATCATGTATGGGTGCATTTTTGCTCATCGCTCTCAAATGTGGTAATGCTCCCCTATTTATTATCGCTGGATGAATTTAAATTTTAATATTTGTGTCTATTCAATATAAAGATCTTGAAATTTAAATATATATATATATATACACACACACACACATACATACAGTCGATGTACATATAATCAGGAAAAAGGTCTTCAAAATCAACAAGTAAAAATTTGTTAGTTGAGAACGAACATTTAAACTAACGTTTGTTTTTTTAAGTTTTAATTAATATATATTAATTTAGAAGCATAGTCTTCAAAATCTTCAATAATTAAAATTGTTAATTTAATTATGAACAATTTAAGCTAATATTGGTCAACGATTTTAGAACGAACCAGCTAGCTAGGTAGCTTGGCCATCTCATCTCCTTGTCATGCTCTGAAACTTTTCGTCCGTTGGGTCCATGTTCTACGTCCTAGGATCAGCCATACTTTCAGCTCACCAAGTTAAAACTGTATAACAAAATAAACTGAAACTAAATAAATAAATGTGACGGTCCACGAAGTCTCAATATATCTCGTGCCATGTTGGTTGACTTTAAATATAATTTTTTCGTCTGGTATTTCTGGAAGTTGACTTCAAAGCACTCCACCCCATATTTCTCTGCCTTATCTTGTTTATAAAAAGATAGGGAAAATTGCATGCACATTGGGAGGGAAAAGAAAAGAGATAAATGCAGGGACAATTGGACATTGAGAGTTTAGGAGATTAGGCTTATCCAGGTCAGTATGTTGACTTGTTATATGCACTATTGTAAGTTAAGGCTTGACAAACGAGTTGTGTTAGTTATGGTCGTGTCGTTTTCGTATTATATTTATTATTTTAATGAATCTTGTCGTGTCAAATTCATTATCTTATATGATCTTTAATGAGTGATCCGATAATGATCTGATTCGTTAAATGGGTGACCCGATAATGATCCGATTCATTAAACGAATGACCCGCTAACAACCCGACTCGTTAACACATTGACTCGAAACCTGTTATTTTTGTATTGTTTCGAGTCAAGTTAACGGGTTGTGCAAAAAATTGTCAATTTTACTGCAAATGGAAATGCAAGCTAGCCTGCAATGTATAATATATACTTAACAAATTAATTCTTATACCCAAATTGTCAAATGCTTTAATCTGTTAATATTCATCTTTATCCAAATTAAATAATTAATCACCTTCTGTTGGAGAACATGAAGCTGATTCACCGAATCACTCATCAATTATAGTTACCATTACCGCATCTTATCCATACATTTTTATGGAACCATCTTATCCATACGTTACTTCTTTCTATCTAAATCCATATTACTTTTATCAAGAAAGTTATACGCTTTTTTTTTTTTTTTTTGTTTTGTTTTGTTTTGTTTAATTTTTATTATTTATTTTTAATGAATTTGTAGTTTTATTTGATTGACCTAATGGGATCAAGATTTACAAAAGTCAATAATTAACAAAATCTTAACTCATATGAGATGGAAGAAATAAGGCCATCTCCAACCAAATGAGGGTCAAAGGGTTCCCTTTTATCCTTATAGCCCTATAAGAAATTATATTTTAATAAATAGTGTTAGGCTATATTTTGTATGACACACCCCGATCGAAATCAAGGCGTGATGGCCAGCACGCCTTGATTTCGGTCGATTCGATGACACCAGAGGAAGCAGCCCACTGGGAAGTTCTCGTATGAGTTTTCAGAAACAAAACCGTGAGGGCGTGGTCGGGGCCCAAAGCGGACAATATCATGCTGCGGTAGAGTCGAGCCCGGGATGCAGTGAGGGCCCAGGCCGGGATGTGACATTGTACCATCTCCAACCGAAGGGGCCAAAGGGCCATAGGCCAAACATAGCATTTTGACAAAAAACCATCTCCAACCGAGGGGGTCAAAGGGTCATAGGCCAAACATAATTTATTATTTGAATTAAATTAAACTACCATATTAAAATAAGGTTTTTAGACATATCTTGAGTGTCACTTGTCGCCAAATAAATAAGCCTCCGGATTTCTTATCTTTATATAATCTCAATAATTTTTTGGATAGGATTTCAAGTAACACGTATCGCGTGAGTAACTCTCCAGATTTCTTATCTTTATGTAATCTCAATAATTTTTCGGATAGGATTTTGAGTGACACGTGTCACTAAAGTGAGTAACTCTCAAGATTTCTCATCTTTATGTAATCTTAATCATTTTTTTGATTGGATTTCGAGTGCCATGTGTCAAGATATTGGTTGTGTAAATTTTAGATAGGATTCTTATTTATGTGACACTTCTTATCTTCAGCTTTCAATGTTGTAGGAACGGTGTAGGTATTTATAGGGAAAAAATAGAATTTTTTTTTTAAACTCATTCGAAAAAAAAAAAAAAATTCAAAATTCAATGGTAATCTAACGTTAGATACCCGTTGTTAGTTGGTGTCATGTTGATGCCAGGTAGTCGTTGGCATTCAAATGGGCTGAGCTGGAGGGTTAGCAAAATATCAAGCTTGACATTCTGGCGCTGGAGGGCTGGTCGGAAATGACCAGCCCGCTGGCTTGATTTAGGGGTCCGGTGGGGCTCACAAGCCTTTTGGCCTAGCCCTCAGTTGAAGACGGTTTTTGTGTCATTTCGAGTTATTTTTAGCCCTATAACCTTTTGACCAGATCGGTTGGAGATTGCCTAAAAGTTAGGGTGTGTAAATGACGACTACAAATTTACCGATAATCTTTTTAGTTAAATAGGACAACGACATTGTTTTGGACGTATATGACACTATCTTGGACATATACATTAGACCAGCAACAAAAAGTAAGCATAAGCATCATATTCTATGCTAATAATACCTTTGTTATCAAATTATATATTATGATCATGCTAAAATATTTGGTAAAAGAAAAGGGAAGAGAGCTTTACCAAAAAAAAAAAAAGGGAAAGGGAAGAGAGAATAAAGATTGGAAAATTGCTTAAATTGAAAGAGACATTTAGACAAAGTAACAATCTAGTGGGGCCCTAATGCCGGCCGTTGATATGGGAGATTTTTTAACATATCTGAAATACAGGACGGACGCCATATGCTATTCTACAAGTATAGATAATTTTTTTTTTCTTCAAGTATCTCTTCATTTGTACAATGATATATGACATGTATACTTGTTTTTCGGGTGCTAAAAGATCTCTCTGTTGATACAGTTACTGCAAGTTTATATGAAATCTAATTAATTAAATTATTTATGATTAATCTACTTATTTTGTGGAGGTGAGTCATAAGCTAATGATATGATTATGTGAAGCTGTTTCTTAATCTCACATAAAAGTTAGAAACCCTAATTCTTTCTCTTTGTCTTTGTTAAAAGTGACCACAGTATATAAAGAGAGCGAGTAGTTCGTCGGCTCTACTCGTACCAAACAGCAAACGATCACAGTGTAACATTTCTTGCACGTGTGAACAGAGTCATGCCCCGTGGCGCGTGTGAATCATCACAGCTTTCAGAAGCTTTTGCTTAATTCGGAGAGAGCAGAATGCAGCCATGGTGATGGGGAGATGACCAGACGGCCAAACTTCCAAGTTTTCGACTGCAGTGGGTTCCCACGTCCGTTGCTTGACGTTGTTTTTGTTCTGGTCAAAGTCAAGCCAGCCTTATTTGAAAAATGAAACCCTAAAAGTGTTTTTCTTCTTAATTTTCTTTTTTTCGTGTGAGTTGGAAACTTCAGAACGGCACAAAAACTAGGCACAAGTGGAACACTTGCAAGTTCACCTCTTGGCGTATATATCCTCTTGTGTTTGAGTTCGTTGTACTCATTAGATGCATTGAAGATACAAACAGATATATTTCCGATTATAAGACATATCTTGTCATTCTTTAATTCTTTCTAGGTAATAGGTATTAGGACGTATATGTAGTGGAGGAAGATATGAATAAACTGGAGGATGCCTTGGCGGCCCCTCTTGTGTGTAAGTAGTGGAGAACATATTCATAAACTTGAGGATGCCTTGGCAGCCCCTCTTATCTCGTAACTGTTTTAGAACAGATAGAGTATAACCATAAAACTAAGAACAAAATCTTGAACCTTAAGCTTCCCCCACCAGCCCTAAAAAAGATTGATAAAATCTCTCTGCCAAAAATTGAAGCAATGATCTCTGAATTTTGGCTCAATTGAAATTTTGATGCATGAACTAAAAATTCGTGAGTATTGGTCCATGAACTTGTTATATTGTGGAGAAATGATCATTTTGACTAACTCTGTTAAAATTTCTATCCAAAATCAAGGGTTTAAAGGGGCAAAAAATAGATAAAAGTTATAACGGAGTTAACTGCAATAACCATTGTTCCACATTATAACAAATTTGACACACCCCGACCTAGATCGAAGCGTGCTGACCGTCGCATGAGTCACCCCGACCTAGATCGAGGAGTTAGCCGTCACGCCTCGATCTAGGTCAGGGTGTGTCAAATTCATGGACAAATACTTACGAATTTTTAGTTCAGGAATCAAAGCTTCATTTCAGCTAAAGTTTAGGAAACTGCTCTAACTGTCTCTTTTTCATGACTAACGTGGTGGTTTGGTTAAATCAAGTTAGGGTTTATAGGTCTATCCATGATGTGTTTCGACTTTGGACCGAACAAATTATCTATTCTAAAGTTGGAGGCGAATTGGCACTGTTCATGGCTACAGTAAAACACTGTTCATGGCTACAGTAAAACAAATGCCACTCGATTTCATCTTATTTGCAAGAAACCCATCTGATATGGGCTGGGTTGGCCGGTAATTAATAAAGGTTAGGAGGGTAATTTTGTCTCTGACCAGATTTCCATATATTTACGGTTTTACCAGTCTATTCTAAAATGGGCCCTCGATTTTGCATTATTTACATTTCTACCATTGTTTGTAGCTGTGCTTCATTTTTATTATAAGTTGGATCTTCAATTTTAACTTATTAACCCTTTCTCTCCCTCCCGACTCTCCATCTCTCTCAACCGTCACCATCTTCCCCTTCTCCATAAAACCCAGAGGCCGAGAGGCTTGAGTCCACATCACGATTTGCCACTCTGGCGAGCCTCGAATCCATTAAACACCCACTAGCTCCCTAGACTCCCCTTTCTTTCTTTCAATCGGTGGCTTCGAAGGTGACTGTGAGAGAAAGAGAATGGGTCGTCGGGATGCGGGGAGAGAAACAGAGAGCGAAAGGTGGGGATTGTGAACAGCCGTCGTTCCTCAGTCCAGGATTTACTCACAATCGTCTATACTCTGTTGCACCTTCAGATGAGTCACTTCTTGCTTTTGATTTTGGACTCAAATAATATTTTATTATTTCTTGCATTTATATCTGCTTGCATGATCAGATGAGTGACCTTGTCCTTTTGATTTTGTACTCAAATCTTAATATTTTATTATTTCTTGCATTTATATCTGCCTGCAGAGTCACTTTGTCCTTTTGAATTTGTGCTCAAATCTTAATATTTTATTATTTCTTGCATATATATCTGCTTGCAGGTTCGCTTTGTCATTTTGATTTCGTACTCAAATATTTATTATTACTTTAGTCTAAAGAAGGCTTTTCAATTGCACTGTACAAATGAACAGTGTTTGGGTCCAAATTTCACTTTATTTACGAGGCTGCCACTGACTTTCTCTGCCGCTGATCTTCATGCCGCGTGTTGATGATCGTGGAAAGGCAGGGTGCGATGGTCATTTTAGTCTGTAGGGTTTCGAATGGATTGGGTAGGTTAGAGACTTTCATTTCCTTTCTTTCTAAAGCTGCAGTGGGACTCGGTGAGAGCATGCTGTCGGGAGAGAGTGAGCGAGCAGAGAGAGAAGAGGGAGGGAGGGAGGGAAAGAGGGAGGGAGAGAGATAGGGATTTGGTGAGAGGAAGACATGCGGCTTGCAGGCAGACAGAGTCATAGGTGGTGTACGATTCGAGGGAGAGAAAGATAGGGGATTGAGGGGTGATGCTCGATTTGGGAAGAGAAACAGAGAGAGAGGAAGAGCGCGATTTTGGGGTTAGGCGACGGCGGGAGAGAGGGCGATGGTTGTTGCATCAGTGTCACTCGAAGTGGGTTGCGAGAGAGTGAGAGTGCTGCGTCCTAGGGTTTGAGAGTTGGTTTCGAGAAAGTAGGGGGGGCGGAGTTGGGGTAAGGCTTGGGCTGGGTTTATGGAATGGGGGAGGAGAGTGGGTGTGGAATGTCATGGAGAGGAAGGGAGAGGGAGGTCTGCCAGAAAACGTGAGTTGCAGAGCTACAACAAGGGAGATGGGCGTGGATTGGCAGGGAGAGGAAGGGAGAGGGAGGAGTGAGGCTTGCCAAAAAGAGTGTTGGATTGATTTTTCCTCCTCAAATAAAGGGTTGGTGTCGGGATTGAGGGGTGGGTCCAAAAATGGGTATGGTTGGGAGGGAAAGAGGGATGGCAGAGACAGAGGTCATGGAGTTGGGCGTGGGAATTCCAAAAATCAAGGGCTGCTGTCGGTGGGTGTTAATATCAGCAATGAGCAAGCTTGGGATGTGAGTTCTCTCAACCTTTTGATTAATTTTTTCTATTTTGGCTTTTTATATAAGCTATGTAAATGTTTAATTTCTATTTGAAAACTTGGGGAATTCTAGGTTTATTGTTTATGGAAGAAGCACAGTCTCAAACCCCTCAAACGATCTCTCGATCTCTTCTCCCCAGCCTATGGCGAACTCCCTCCTCCCGACCCCGAAAGGTACCGCCGTTGCCTTTACTTTCTGTAATTTTTGGGGTTCGTGAAATTATTCAGTTGAATGTAGGTTTTTATGTTTGTTTGAAAATTTGTGTTTTAATTGTTGCTCACTCTTTTTTTTTTTCTTTTTTCTTGCAGTAAAAGACTTCGCATGAGCCACAAGGTTAGTGAAATTATTGAGTTGAAATTGTTAGTGTTTTTCTTTTGTTTTTTGTGAATTATAAGCTTTGTGAAATTATTGAGTTGAATGTTGGTTTTTTTGTTCAAAATTTTGTGCGTTAATTGTGCTCACTCTTTGTTTTTTCTTTGCAGTAAAAGACTTCGAATGAACCACAAGGTTACTGAGATGATAAAGTTGAAATTGTTAGTGTTTTTATGTTTATTTTTTTGGTGAATTATAAGTTTTGTGAAGTTATTGATCCGAAGAATGTTATGTTGGAATGAAAAATTTGATTTGAATTATTAGATAAGCATGCACTATGTAGGAATTCAACCCATGGCTAGCCAAAACCCACCTCGATGGGCTGAGTCTGGTGCACCAGGAAGTGGTTCTGAATGACCTTCTGATGCCCTTGCCCTCATAGGTATTATTTGTTCTAATTGAAATTTCTAATAAGCAATTAGAAGTAGGGAAGTTATAGCTTATTGCTTTGTGGAAGTTAAGTCTATCTGGGCATTCTATATTGCCACTGTAACATGCTTAAGCTATTTTGTTGGTTGTAATATCAATGTGTCTCATGAAGATTCTAAGGAAACGCAGATGGGAGGAGCTCAAAACGCTTTGGTTGTTGGTCTATCTGCACCAAGGGCACCGTGAGTAGTTTCTTGCTTACAGGTGTATTAATGGTTGTTTTCGTGTTTATTTAATATATCTATGTTGCACATGTTTCAATTTATGCCTTTTCCCATGTATGAAAATCGCGTTTATTTAATATATCTATGTTGCACATGCTTTAATATGTGTTGTTGATGACTACGCTCTCTCATCGAACCAGAAATATTTTTAGACAAATCTCAACTTCCATATTTAAGAAAATAAGTGGCTTCTTTTAACAATGCACATTCCGAAAAATTAAGTTCAATTCATGGATGTTTACATTGAACCTGCAACAATCATTAACTCATAAAAAATTATGTTTTGTATTTTCTTTATGGCCTATCGCTTCAAATTTTTATCTAAAACATTGTTGAAATGCTTATCGGTTGCGTTTTGTACCTCTATTCATTTATGATTGTGTCGAATTTATTCAGGTCCCGCTGCAACGCTCGGGCCTATTTTCTAGTCTTACCGAAAAACAAAGTACATGAACTGAAAGCATCTCACTCAAAGAGATTAGGGCCCAGCGAATGAGTAAAAGAGACTATTCAATTTTCTTTTCCTTTTTATTTTTAGTCCCTTTTGCTTTATTTGAATTCCTTGCAAATTGCAATTGCAGCATCAAGGACTTTTAAAATTTTAATTTTACAAATTGTCTACTTAAATTGAGTGAATTATATCAAATTGCAATTAACCGAAATCTCGTGTTTAATATTTGAAGATAATACGAGGTCATCTCATTAATCTAAAATGTAATTAGTTTCTACAGTTGTTGGAAAACCCGTATCAAAACACATTGAATCCATTACGGAAGTTTTGGTCTTAATTAAACTAAGTTAATTCTTTGGATATCTTAGAACTCTCACCTATCTCACTTCCTCATCGACCATAATTAAACAAGTGTTTTGAATTTGACCTTATACTTGTCATTTACTATTGAATCTATTTGCGTTCGTTACTATATCAGTATCTCAAACAAATTATATTCGCTAACATTCTCACCTAACGTGATTAGATTAGAATATTATCACCATTCGTCGTTGACATTGCGTTGCATGAAATTACGATCTTAACCACCAAAAAGAGTTATTGAAGACGGCAGGCTTGGCTAGCTTATTAAGAAGTTCAAAGTAACAATTCACCAAAAGCGATAAGTTCAGAGACTTCGGAATACGATTTGCATGAAAAAGAAACGTGAGTCCACAACAGTTTTCAGCCCTCGGTGTAGGTTCCGGGACTTGAGGAACAGACAACCGACCACACGATCTTTGGTCCTTGCCTCCCGTAATGTAAACTGACCTAACGTCGTCATCTATCTTAGACTAAATCCCAAATATAACCCATCCATTGCTCCAAATTACAATACTACGCCCCTGGATTTGGAAGTCGTATTATTCTGGTGTATTTGTCCTTGGCATCACAGTCGACGGCCGGGACTACTTTTTCTGGTTTTCTGTAATTGTAAAGGCCTTTTAAGTCACGTATTTTCTAACTTTAATACAATCCCATGATTAATGAGTATACCCTCGACGACGTACCATACAGATGCCACTAACGTACTAATTAATCCAATCCAATCCAATCCGAAGTTTGTACCAAGTATCCAAACATTATCCACATTAATCCAACCGCGCAAATTGTGGCTGTAGGAAGAAAAAGAAACAAAGGAAAGAAAAAGTCGTGACAGCTCAACAAAAATTAGCATCTTAATCCAATATTTTTGCTGAGTAATACCTGACGTGTAAATTGACGAAATTGTAACGGTATCACCGACCCTTATCCGCAAAGCAATTACTATTTTCTGGTTAAGTAAAGTTTGCTGCCAAACAAGGTAAAAAATCAGAAAATGGTGAAGTCTCATGTTTGGATGCCCTTGCCTGTGTTTACAGAAAACTTGGGCAAATTATTAAACTTGATTGTGATTTGTGAGCCCGCAAATCTTTTTATCTGTTTCAATATACCCTTAGCAGTAAAACTTTCAAAACTTTATGTTAGTTTTCCCTCTTGGATAGAAGAAAACAAACGTTAAATTGGACAAAAACAGTTAGACATATTTGGTCTAGAGCAATTGATAGGTTTCAAAAGTTTACAAGCATCACAGAGTAACTCAGTGGTTGTGGACGAATTTCAGACTCATATTTTACATGGCACATTCTCACTTAGGTTCCTGGCTTTGGTGAATCACACGATGGTGGTTATGGAAGACTGAAATGGTTCAGTGAGCCTTCTTGGTCCACAAAAGATAAAATTACCAAGACGAAATCACTAGCTGCTTTTTTTGTAAGAAACAAATTCGTTTCAATATGACCCTTACATTTATGGTAGCATACTTCACTTGTTTACATGTTACTCCAAATACTATCCAATCTTATCTACAAAAAATTAAGTAGCGTGTATGAAAATTATATTTGATTGCCAATTGAAAAAAATGAAGATACTCTTTTTGTTTATTATTTTTTGACAGCTCAGTACTTCTCTGTAAATTAAGATAATGAATAGCACTTTCTATATATACACCCGCTCCTGCTTGCCCAAAAGCTCTCATCTTGTTCCTCTTTGGCCTATGTCCTCACTCATTTTCTCTCTCTAAAACCCATTTGCCTTCTCTCTCTGATCAAACCTCTTAGCATTTGAACCTCCCAGAAACCCCAACAATGCCTGCTGTTGGTATCGCCACCGGCGGGAACGGCAAGGCCTATGCCGGAAATCTCACTCCTTACGTTCTTGCCACATGTATCGTTGCAGCCATGGGTGGTCTGATTTTTGGCTACGATATCGGAATTTCTGGTACTTAAAACTTCCCGATCACAATTTTAATTACAGTGTCGCAAAGGTTCTTCTTTTTTAAAAAAAACGATGTTTATGTAATTTTCATTCATGATCAGGTGGTGTAACGTCCATGGATTCGTTCCTGAAGAAGTTCTTTCTGTCTGTGTATCACAAGAAGGAGAAAGACAAGACGAACAACCAGTACTGTCAGTATGATAGTCAAACGTTGACCATGTTCACATCGTCGCTGTACTTGGCTGCTCTCATATCCTCGATCGTAGCCGCCACCGTGACGAGAAAATTCGGCCGGAAACTGTCCATGTTGTTCGGCGGTCTGCTGTTTTGCTCCGGTGCTATCATCAATGCCGCTGCCAAAGGTGTCTGGATGTTGATCCTCGGCCGTATGTTGCTCGGTTTCGGCATCGGATTCTCCAATCAGGTAGACTACTGCTTCATAGTTTTGACTCGGGGTGGGTGAAAATCATTTTCCCTTTTTAATAATCGAGTCGAGAGATTTTGATATTTTACACGGTGTTTGATATTTGTTCATTGCATGTTGTCCGTTAAGAACAAGGAACGTGCTGTCCGAAAACCTAAAAAAAACAAATGCCTAATGAGATTCTATTCCTCTTTTTGTTTCCGACAGTGATTTTCGCATATTTTTTTTTTATTTAAAATAAGCAAACGAAAATACGAAAATCACTGTCTTTGGCTTATGAATAGAATTAGATCTCACACTTTCCTTCAGATCTGAATTGAAATTACTTGGAATATGACAAAATTGGGTTCTCTGCTTTCTGGTATAATACGCTGTTTGGTTGCTGAGAAAATGTAGGGGAGATAGTTTGCTATTTGCTTTTCCGTTTTCTTAGCAACCAAACAAGGGTTGTGTCATGTGCGAAGAATTTGAATAGAAAATTTAAAAAATTGCAATCAGATAGCGGTTTTTGACTAAATTTAATACAAATTGTCATTTTCTCGGCTTCCTAATATAAAAATAATTCATAAAGTTGTCTACTTCCAAAGTTCCAAGCAACATGACAACTTGTCAAACCCATGTGTGGCCCTAGACCATGACCGTTTTGTTCACTTTAATCAAAATGGTTGAAAATTTGATTACCACTATTCAAATGCAAATCTTGCAGACGGATGTTAGGTAAGTTGATCGGTTGGCCGGATTAATCACTTTTTCTTTATGTATTCGAGTTCGAATCACTGTCTTTATAAATTAGACTAATTAGTTTTTTATGTTTCTTTTGTGATTACAGTCAGTGCCACTCTACCTCTCTGAGATGGCACCCTACAAATTCAGGGGAGCGCTCAACATTGGCTTCCAGCTATCAATCACAATTGGTATCCTTGTGGCCAATGTGCTGAACTACTTCTTTGCCAAGATCAAGGGTGGCTGGGGATGGAGATTGAGCTTGGGCGGCGCGATGGTGCCCGCCCTTATCATCACAATCGGCTCACTTGTCCTGCCAGACACTCCCAACTCCATGATTGAGCGCGGCCAGCATGACGAAGCCAAGACCAAGCTTCAGCGCATTCGCGGCGTTGATGATGTTAGCGAGGAGTTCAGTGACCTAGTTGCCGCCAGTGATGCCGCGAACCAAATTGAGGACCCGTGGAGAAACTTGTTGAGGAGGAAGTACAGACCTCACCTATGCATGGCAATCCTCATTCCCTTCTTTCAGCAGCTCACCGGCATTAATGTGATCATGTTCTACGCGCCGGTTTTGTTCAACACGATCGGGTTTGGATCTGATGCCTCGCTCATGTCAGCTGTGATCACCGGTAGTGTTAATGTTCTTGCAACTATGGTCTCAATCTATGGTGTTGACAAGTGGGGAAGAAGGTTCCTTTTCCTTGAGGGTGGAGCTCAAATGTTATTTTGCCAGGTAGAGAACCAACTGACAATATGTCATCGATTAATATACATCGATATCATGGTTGTCAACAAAACATATTGACATGTTACTGCTACGTTTTTGATAAAATTGATACAATATAAGTCCCTTATGGACGTCCTGCACAGAAATTTTTTTGACGATTTAGTCAATTGAGTTTCATTGTGTGTTTGTTTTAATTTCAGGCGGTTGTGGCAGCTTGCATTGGTGCAAAGTTTGGAGTAAATGGGACCCCTGGAGAATTGCCAAAGTGGTATGCAATTGTGGTGGTGGTGTTCATCTGCGCATATGTTGCAGGATTCGCATGGTCATGGGGTCCCCTCGGATGGCTAGTCCCGAGTGAAATCTTCCCGTTGGAAATCCGATCAGCTGCACAGAGTGTCAACGTTTCAGTCAACATGATCTTCACCTTCATTGTGGCTCAAATCTTCCTGACAATGCTCTGCCACTTGAAGTTTGGGCTCTTCATTTTCTTTGCGTTCTTTGTGTTTGTGATGTCAATCTTCGTTTACTACTTCTTGCCTGAGACGAAGGGGATTCCGATCGAAGAAATGGGCCAAGTGTGGAGGTCACATTGGTACTGGAAGAGATTCGTCAGTGCAGAAGAGGGAGGAGGTTATGAGATGCAGAAGGCAGCTCAAACTGTCAAAAATGTGTAACTTGGGTGATGGGCAAATATATGCCTCATTTACTTTTATTTTCACTTTTGTAGCGGTCAATATTATTGTTCCCATCGGCAAAGGTGATATGAAATTATTGTGCATTTATCCAATTTAGTTTTGCTATAAGGTTTTCTTACTGATATTTTACTCTAATTTAGAGTACGAAAAATAATATTCGAATTTAAATACAAAAAACAAACACATTGCTATAACTAAGTAGTCCGCTTGTGTTAACTAACGTAGTCCGCTTGTGTTTGCATCTTATTGGGTGGTGATTTTTACACTATAAGCCAACGGCCAATGCCAACCAGATTTTTCCAGCAAATCCAAATAAGAAAAAATGGAATTGAGACCCTTTCGGGATCTTTGTTTTCGGAGCCGAAGTATTCGGATATTCGGACCACTCATTTTAAATCTCAAGTTATCATTAGTCTATTTCACTGGTTCACCTACACAAACCAAATGTCTGAATCTCTCTTTCTCTCTCTTCAGTGGTCTGAATCTTTGAATACTTGAACTCTAGACACAGAGGATGTGTAGACTAAAAGAAAACAGCAAATCATAATTGAATAAATAATAACAAAAGGAAGCAAAAATAATGACTTGCAAGAGGCAACCACATTATTTAAAAAGAGAAAAGGAATTTAATGTTGGGAGGGAAGGAGTATCCATGAAGTCAGGAGCAGATAGTTGAAATTCAATTTCTTGATGAGCACCAATTATTGGTGGATCCACTTAATCAAAAGAGATTCGTATTTGGGTCTAACTAGGGTAAGAGACATCTCGATTAGGACCATCTATTTTCCATTTTATTTTTGGATTGGTAGTTAGGACCATGTTGAGTGAGATTTTATCTCCTTAGCATTATTTTTTGTTTAAAAAGTTAGTCTCTTTAGTATTATCTGTATTTTTTTATATATTGGTCATGATCTAAGCTAGCTTATACAATGAGTTAATTGTAATTAAGTATTGAACTCGCTACTTATAAACTTCACATATGATTTTGCACTTACAAGTCGAAACCTAAAGTTGTAAAAATTCAAGTAATAAGAAGTTTTGTCCGTTTAATTTAGTCGTTGCATGTAGTAGTCTGTCTAAATTAATGAAAACATACTAGTGTTAGATATAAATCCGGATTACTTGGATACTCACTGGATAGTACCCAAGTTTGACATGTGTAATAAGATTAAGACATAAGTAATTTTAGGGGTGTGCTATCCACACACCTTATTTTACTTCTCACACACCCCTTGATAATTTATATCCGTTGATCTTCTTCAATTTATCTGATCTGATGACCGAATTTTAAAAAGGTATGTAAGAAGTAAAATGGAGTGTATAGATATCACACCCCATTTAAAGATTCATTATTCTTGAAACCAAACACCCTTAAGCCCATAACCAAACACCAAACTTCTCTCTCAATCCACTCACCAACCAGTTATTGATAAATAATTGTAATGGCGCATATTGGGTTAGGGTGGTGCTATCCGCACACCAACTTTTACCCCTCACACATCCCTCTCAATTTTCGGCTGTCGGATCGAAAGAACTGAAGAAGATCAATAGGCAAAAATTAACAAGGATGTGTTAGAAGTAAAAAGGGGTGTGTGAATAGCACTCCCCATTGGGTTAAACAATCATTTGTGTGGAAAAATCGAAGTTTAGGATATTATGTTATTTACACATTCTTTTTTATCTCTGCACATATTTCTTAATTTTTGTTCATTGATCTTCTTCAATTTATAATCAATCTGACGATCAAGAATTAAGAGGAGTATATAACAAATAAAAATGCATGTGTTAATAGCACCATTCTAAATTTATAGGATCCAAGGGGAACTAAATTCAACAACCAAATGAAGATTCTCATCACTCTCTTAACTTTATTTCAAGTGGGGAGGTGGGCATCAAATGTCACACATGCTATTGGTGTTGGTATTTTTCTTTTATTTTTTTCCGCAGTGTAATGATGGGGTTGCAAGAAACTTTTGGTATTGTCGCAAAGCTTGAATGTGAATCCAAGAGATAAATCTTGTACGAATTACTACATGTCACATGCCAAAATCTTGTAGCAACAATAGGAGAGGTGTGCGGGAGGTGTTTGTCAATTTGGTCACGGCCTTACTGTGAATCAAAAGAAGAATCGCATGACTTGGATTTTGAAATGGATATGTTTTTGGATATAAACTTGGGTATCATATGCTAACTAGCTATATCCTTGTTTCAAAAGCACTTTTATACCAAAGCACTTTTTAGAAGAATTTTTCATAGACTTTTTGAGGTCGAGCCTTGTCACAGCAAAAATGTTGCTATTTTGTGACCAAGCCTTGGAGCAACAAAAATGTTGCTCTTTTGTGACCGAAAGATCACATGTTTGAGTTGTGGAAATAGTCTATTTGCAATGTAAGAGTAAGGTTGCGTATGATAGACGTTGCCCCTCCCCCTCCGAGTCTCACAAAGCGGGGAGTCTTGTTAGCTTGGAGTTGTTCTTTTTTTTTTTCATAGGCTTTTTGTTGTTGGATGTATAAAGTTTGGGCTTCCCATTAAGATTTGTATTTCGATTCTTGATAGTTTAGTAAACATTTTATTTTGATTCAACTTCTTTTTCAATTCGATTTATAACAGTCGGTAAATACTTTAATAAAAATGACTCCTTCCCAATTCATGCTCACTTCGATTCATTCATAACTCGATCATGCTATGTCCGGACCTTCCTTATTTTAATTACAAATACGTAAACATGACCTTAAAGGATAAACCCTAGTATGCGGCAAGTCTCACATTTTGTGTGAAGGGTGCGGCATGTAGACGCTCGTGCTCAAGAACTTCTCTTTGACGTTGAAGAATATATAACAAAAACACGGTAAAACAACTCGGAAGTCTTTGAGTTGAGTTTAATATATAAGGTCCAAAATCACTTGAAAATTAATGGGCAAATACATGGTGACCGGATTAATACACATTACTTTCTGGTCTCTCCTTATTTATCATCGTGCATGAACTCTGCAATATTTGAGAGCAGTTGGGCATGCAGCTTGTTAACTGAGTGATCCATTAAGGCAGAGCCATTGGCCAACGAAGAGTATCGTGCAGTTGAGATTAGGGTTGATTGACTCAAAGAAGGCAGTAGACAAGTTGAAGGTTTGCTCAACCCCAAAACAAGTGTCTCCGCTTTTTACACCGTAGGTTTTATCACACTTTAGGGTGGGAGGCGGCTTCAAGAACCCACGGCCTTATTCAAAATCCAAAAAACAAATGCATGTCAATACAGAGTCGTTAAATTTCATTCGATTAAATTATTTAATCGCTGCTATTCAGATGTGTAACTTATATGTGCAATTTGATATGCACAAGAGAAAGCCTTATATAAACTTTTGGAAACTGGCAATCAAGAAACCAGGGCCGAAGCCACAACACAACAGAATTTGATATGCACAAGAGAAAGCGTTATATAAACTTTTAACAACATAAAATTGATAGGATTTTACTGACTATATGTTGTTATTTCTCTCCCTAAAAATTTCTTTCGACCAATTTCCCCTTAAAGTCTAAAGCTATTTACAAATTTGCCATTTTCCCCTTTATGACCTTGTTTCAAAAATAATAATCTAATTGTTTTTAAAAATATCACTTTTCATTGTTTTCAAGAAAAAAAAATTTAAAATGAAAAAGAACAAATAACAATTAAGGACAGATACGCAAAAAATTTTTGGACGAAAATTGGATAGAGAGTGTAATTATAAGGATGGGAAGACATTGGTCATTTACAATAGTTTGGTAGGGAAATTGGTCAAAATAAAAGTTTAGAGAGAAAATCGACAATAAAATACAAGTTTGGAGAAGAAATGAGAAAAATTCATCCTTACCAAGAATTTGGGCGTCAGCGAAAGCAATGAGGAGGAGGAGAGAAAGCACCGAAACCAAGTTCACAATCTTAGCCATCCTAAGCTCTTTCATCCTTTGTTTTGCCATCCTATTTGAGTTTCTACTATTTATAGTGTAAAAAACGTGGGAAAAGAAGCCAAGAAGGTCGTTCGTATCCGAGCCTCAGACAAAATGGCCAGCTCTGTATGCGTTGGACGTTGCTTCCGCTGCTCTGCATATATACATTATCATTTAAGCGGATTATACTATACAAAATAGCTATGTTACCCTTTGGTTTTTCATCCTAATTGTTTTTTTATTTACACTAAAAGAAAAGGGGTGGGCTAAGCCTCACAATGGGCTAGTAATAATATGGTTCAATTTCGTTTTGGCGAGAATCGAACCTAAAACCTCTCACTTATAAGTGAAGAGGAATACTACTAGACCGTATTATCAACTCTGTATTTTTTCCTTGTCCAATTACAGTTATCAATTATCAATTACATAATAGGCAATCAATAACAATTATGGAAAAGATTCCAGAGTCAACGGCTCTGTTCTAACACCCCCACAAACTGGACGGGGGAGATCAGATGAGTTTGGAACGAACAGTACCATGGCGTGGCTGATGAATAGCTTCGGTGAGAAGGTCAGCAGGTTGCTCAGTGAATGAAATATAGCACACACTATGACACTACCAAGAGCCATTTTTTCACGGACAAAGTGATCCTCAAGTTCAATATGACTAGCGCGAGCATGATGAACAGGATTAGCAGCAAGATAAGTGGCACTTAGGTTGTCACAACGCAGCAAAATAGGGAAGCGCAAGTGAACACCAAGCTTACCAAGAAGAAATCATAGCCGGGTGGTCTCAGCTAAAGCATAAGCTAGAGACAGATACTCGGATTCAGCAGTAGAGCGGGCAACTATCGGTTGCTTTTTGGAACACCAAGAGATAAGATTAGTGCCGAAATAGACTAAATAACTAGATGGTGAACGCCGGATGTCTGGACAACCTGCCGAATCAGCATCAGAATAAGCAGATAGTGAAGCAAATGACAACTGAGGAGTGAGAGTGATGCCAATTCCGTTGTTACTCCGAAGATTGAAACAGCTTCTGTATTTTGCTAAATTTTGTTCAAACGGTATAAAGTCTGTTGTTGCTCAGTTTGATACCATCGCACAAGTCACTGCACATCTTCAAACTTAAGCAGCGGCTGCGGCCACCCTATTTGAAGAGTGGCAGCACCAGCTGTAAACCGGCCTCAGGTGGAGGAAAGAAGTGCACAAGGCCGGCTTCCATGCCTATTTTGGTACTTGATCGGCACTTTTATACCTTTCCCTTGCATGTATTAACAGTGTCTAATTTTGACACACTAATTGCAGAAAAGGGCGGTGGCAGCATGTTGCCATTCCAACGGTAATGTTGACAGGAATGAGATCCACTCCGGATCACTCTGCGTTCAAAGCTCGCAAATTGATAGATGCTGACCATTTTTGAGAGAGAGATCCGAGTTGTCTGAGGATTTTAGTTTTTGTGAATCAGTGAAATGAACTAGTAAGAACTGTAGAAATGAAATTATGTGGTCTAGATCTCTCGATTCTTATGCTCCGGACACATAGATCCATAGTAGATCTCAATCCATGTTGAGAAATGCTAAAATTTCATCTTCGGTAACTGCCACATCACACAACTAAGACGAGTTTTATTCTCGAAAGAGAAACAAAATCGCGTTATCTACATACATACCATTCATCATTGTGACTGACTTAGCCAAGTTCAGAGTACTCTCAAATTACAAGAGACTCTCCACTTCAAATTGTCTTCTTTTTTTTTTACATCAATGTATAAACGTTGGACCGTCCTCATCCTTTTTGTACCTTCTCAATACCACATCCTACACATTACCGAATGATACAAATAAACGATGGTTACAAATGATACACCGAAGTAGACTATCGCTTCTCACTCACATCAGAAAAAGCCACCCGAAACAAATGCTCATGGGGAGTCCACGCCTTCAACTTGCTGACGGGCGAGATATCTTTCCCTCCTCTCCTTCTAAACAAAACACAAAGGGCAAAAATGAATGAAGCACGTAAGAAGGTATTCATTGCACAAGCAATTTCTGTGTGACAACAGAACAATGTACTCACCCATTCATCTATGACAAGTCCTTCTCCAATAATCTTTGGACCAGTTTCTTCCGCAGGTTTCTTGCGTGCCTCCAGCGCAGCATCGGCATCAGCCAACTGGCGCTTCAGTTTTTCCATAGCCTTTGAAGAAACAAAAAAGTATTAATCTCTAAACATAAATGCCAACAGAAAGCCATACAGGTCCGGGATATACATTTACAAACACAAATATTGACATCAAGTTAATTTCATGTCAACCGCACTTACAGGAGTAGAACGCTCTGGATCTAGAAAGACAACCCGTAGTATCTGCTCTACAGCCACTTGGTCCTTTTGCTCATCAAACTGTTACCAAAAAATAATTTGAAAATGAATATTTCAGACGACATACAAATCAATTTTTATATTAAATTTTTTATCAATGAACACGTTTATAAGACCAGCTACTAAATTAGGATTTTATAACTCGAGATAACTTTTAAAGGATGCACGCTATTTACGTACCAGCTCAGGTACATATTCCATTGGTCCCTTCACCTTCAAGCTCATGATTTTAAACTTAACTCTGCTCTTTTGATCCACTAGTTTTTCATTCTTCTCGGGGGCCTCAACAAACTTGAATACTACCATAACAAACCAAAATAACAAAAAAAATCTCGTTAAAAGGCCAAAACAAGTTAAAGCTTGAGAAGACAAAACTATCTGAATAAAAACGATGAAACTTTTAATTTCATGAGACATAATTCAATTAAAGAAAAACAGAAACCCGTATAAAAGGGCAATACCGTTTCCAACACTATATCATAAAGGGAAATGAATTGAATTGCACAAAGTTATACAGAAACCGTTACCAGTCGCTATAAGACTCTCGCCAGGACTAAGAATCGCTCCTGGAGGACGCATGAAACAACTTTTCGGTGCAGTTGTTTGGAACTAAAGCAAGTAAGCAAGAAAACTCGTTAGAAAAAATCAATCAGGATAAGAAACTCGAACAATATCAACCACATTAGTCTTCACCAAACATTCTCAAATTACAAAAATTCTGAGAAACTACAGAACAGAAGTAAAATTGTAAACACATGACGGTACCTTGAATGCTACAAAGGACTTGCTGGTGTTTTTAATTCTAATGGCACTCCTAACCTGCTTTCCGGGTTCACCTTCAAGAAACAGAGTCCATACACATAAATAAGCAAATGAATCATCAGGCAACAAACCCAATACCGAAATAAATCGGCAAACTAATTTGATTTCCATATATAGCCACTAACTCATTCGAAAAAATCGTGACAGCAACACGAAAATCATCGGTTGCATCCATAAAACTCGGATTAATCACCGTATTATCGACATGATTAGCTTAATAACACGAATTGCAACTTGCAAATGCATTTTTACAGTTTCCTTGATCCTAAAATCAGCAATAAAATCTAAAATCCAGAAGCAAATCCACAACAATTATTCACAATCTACATATAACATACCAAAAATAGCAGAAATAAAAATAAATTAAATTAATTAACAGATAACTAAATAAGGAGACGTACAGGGAAAATAGAGTTTATTGTTGGGATCGAGCTTGAGTCTACGGCGAGTCGGAAGCAGCGACCTGGCGACGGACGACACCGAATTCGCGGCGTTTTGATTCGATCCGTCGCCCTGAGCGTTACTATGGTGGTGGGGAGCGTTGTGCCACGACGAGGACGACGTCGTAACGGCGGCTTTCCCCGACGTCCGAAACGGTCGCTTGAAGAAGCCCCAGACTTTTCCGTCGGACGAAGACGAAGACGAAGACGACGACGACGACTTTTGGTCAGCGACGGCCATCTCTCAGAGCATTAGACAGAGTCGAAACGGCGTTGTTTGTCTCAAAGTCTCTGCGGAGTGCGGAGCAAATCGGAACCGACGGAGAGGATTCAATTGGATTTGACCGTATGAGTTCACGCCCGACCCTTTTGTGCTTCACCTTTGTGGCGTCCGTCTGTCCTCCTCCTTTCGTACTTTTCTACTTCGACGTGAGTAAAACGACGTCGTACAGCGGACACAGAATGCTTTTTAGCTTTTTAGCTTTTTAGCTTTTTGTGAAAGCAAATCAGTGGCTAAGTCTGGCTCGCGAAAGACAAACCGTTGACGTGAGGTTCTTGAGTTGACTTTGGGTTAACCACGGGAGATAAACTTACTTATTGCAATGTTTATGTGAATCACAATAGTGATTAGGAAATGTCGAAATACCTCTGTGAGCTTTTTATATTTTTGAAGAAGTGGACTTACGATAAAACCACCCGTTGTTTTTTTTTTTTTTTTAAATATATCAAATGCTTTTAAGAGAGCTAGATCCACATGAAGTGTGTGATTCATATCTAAAAAAAATGAGATACGATTCAAGAGCAGCATCTATCAAGAAGATCAAATAACACGAGGTTGTATAAAAAATTATGTGCAAAATAATATGAAAATATCTTCGATGCATAAACTTATTCAAGAAATTTAAGAAAGCCTTTCCACAGGCTCCGTAAGTACCAACTATGCCCACCCCAGATAAAAAATCAAATGGGCATTGAAGATTGAAGGTAGGGACGAGAAATTTTTTATTGCAATCGGAACACAAATTGTACATTACGACTACGTGTTTTTTTATAAGTTATGAAAATTTTTATTTTTTAAGTTATTAAATTTTTAAAACATTTATTTTACAATTTGTATAGTCACATATTGTGTACTAATCCGTGTTCTGATTATACTGAAAAATCTCTTCTTTAAATACAAGAAGCCGAGCAACCGGATTGGTTCGAACGAAGAGAAAGAAAAAAATAATTGTTACAAGGTGATGTCATTGTACTGATAACATTGTCGAGCAACCGCACTCATTAGGAGAGAGTCTCAAAGTGTTCTCCTTAACAGTGAGTTTTAGTGAATACTTTAATCACATTAATTTCTTATTTGTCTAACAAATCGTTGAATGTGTTTTTAACTAATTTAATCTTAGTGTGGAATGTGAACGCGAGAAAAACTTTGCTGATGTCAGTGATCACCACCAAGTTATAGCAATTTTCGCTATTTTCCTGCAAGCTGACGTAACAACGATTTGAATTTTCCTTTTTCCCTTTAATTTAATTTAATTTAATATTTTTTGCTACTAAAAGATTGCAGTCAATCAATGCCTAATTGGAGGCGATCCATGTTCAGGTAATGGTACCAAATAAATAATCATTGAATGGACAAACAGCAACATTCCACCTACTAAGCCCACAGCAAATTTAAAATCTATATGCTTTGCTCATTTTTAATTTTGATAGTACTCTTTGTGTTTACTGCGATTTATTGTAGATTTATGTGTAATTTCAATTCGGGTCTTCGAACGACTACCTTTGTTAGTTTTTTGTTGGTCTTTTCTGGTGTTCGTCTTTGGTGGTGATGTTGCTCGTGGGATTTTACTTCTTGCAAGCTTCTTTTGTTTCGTGGTGGCAGTCGGTGTGGTGGTCCTTGGAGGATAACGTAGCCTTTTTCTTCGCGAACCATTAATTTGTTTGGTCTGACATTAAATACCAATTTTATTCAACATTGAGATTATATTCAAGCAGCCACTTACGAATGGCGCTAGCATAAATCTCGTTGTAACTGCATAAGTTAATCAGAAATATTGGCCTCCATGATTAAGACTTAAAGAGAGATGACTAAGTCGTATATTCCATACCAAATACGCGTTGAGTCGCCATGTCGTTGAAACCAACCTCATCCATTATTCAAACCACAGAATGTTTTCGTTGACTAAACTAATCAAAGGTTAAGTATTAAAATTCACAAAAAATACTAAACCGTTTGCTTCTCAATCCCCAAAGCGTGATAAAAGCAAGATAGAAGATAGTCCAATTTAGTTTGGTTTTTATAAACACGTACTTGTCGATTTTCTTCCAAACTTGTAAGGAGTTGTCAATTTATCTCATGAACTGTTATTTTACGCAATTACCTCTTGAATTTTTATAATTGACTAATTTTCTTCTCAATTTTAATTTTAGCTGATTATCCATATGAACTTTTATAATTGTAAAAGATAAAGCCTAAAGGTTATTTTATCCCCAATGTAGATAACATATTGTTTTTTTTTACTTCTTCTTCTCTTCATCTAGTTCACTTCGGGTACTTTTTGTTTGAATTTGAGGGATAAGAGATCAATCAGCTAATTATAAAAGTTCACAGAGGTAAACTAAAATTCATGGAGAAATTAGCCAATTATAAAAGTTTAGAGAACAAATCGGCTAAAATTAAAATTATAGGGAGAAATTAACAGCTCCTTATAAATTTGAAGGTGGAGGAATTGGTCAATACTTCTTCTATAAAAGGTATAACCAAACCAAGCTAAGCCAGCTTAATAGTTCGGTTCACTAGGTAAGAGACTGAATGTCATTTGGCCGGTTCAAAATATTCAGCCGGTTTTTGGTCCACCCCTAGTTCATCCGGATTAAAAATTACATGTGGTTTCACAAAATCTTTGGCTCATGATATTAAATATTGTAAATATACCATCTTACAAGTCGATCAACTAATTAAGTACTTAATTAGAAAAGCTCGGAATCATCCCATTGGAGGACACAAGAGTCTAAGCTCTGCTCTCTTTTCAACTTATCCTTCACGAACCAGTCACATACCTTCCCAGCATTTAGCTCCTCAATTTGGCATCCTTCCTGCACTGACATCACTCTCAGCAAATTCAATGACGATATCTATGTTCACAAATACACAAAGTCATCTACGAGATTCGAACCTCAACGTTTTTAAAAATATCAAACGTATTGTACAAAAGACTAAAAAACGAAATGTGAAAATTGCTTCAGAACGTAAAAAAAGTAAAGTTGGAAATGTAACAAATGAAAATAGTACCGTTAAACGACGTAGAAATCTTTCGTGAGCTTCTTCCAGGGTTAAGAAAGGTTGTCTTTCTTTCTTCTCTGCATCTCCTTTTCCACTACTTGCCCTCACGCCAAGTCTTCTTTCATGGGGGCCTAACATCTTGCATGGGGAAAATGGGTACGTTGCGTTTTTGCTACGTTTCGAAGACGGTGTGTGGGTTGGAGAGGAACGGTGAGTTACAACGGCTTTTAAAAGGCTTCAGTGAGAACATTTTTACGATGAAGAATTTTGGTCTGGTTTTGGAAGTGTCAAAAGAGAGAGAAGAAGAAAAGGGTCATCGGTTTTGTTGTGAAGGTTGTGGTGGAGGCTGCAGATGGAGATTTTGGAATTTGGATTGGCAGGATAGATTGGGCTTAACTGGATTATTGGGTACAATAGGACTATGGGTTTGGATTGGGCCGCAGTGAACATAAACGACATCCTTTTTTTTATATATAAATAAGCCCATTGTGTTTTTTTTTCTTCCAAACTAATATAAATTGCGGGGATAAAGGAACAAAGTTAGGGGGAAATCAGTGTTTAAAAAATCTATTAAATTATAGATATTTTCGTTGAAATATCTAAAAAATTAATGGTGGATATGAAATGGGAGTAAAGCTTAAATTTTACTTTATATTTTAGAAATAGAAAAATCAATAAATATCTTCGATGTTTACCGAGTCATTATAGTAATTTTGCGGAGTTCCCAGTGTAGATTTCAAAATTTTTAATTGTTTTTTAATTTCAACTAAAAATAATGAGCCTCGCCCCCTTGTAAATTTCTACAATTTTCACCAAAGAGAATTAATCAATATAACTATTGATATTTTCATAAACACCAACTGGGCATACATGTAATGAAGTCATATGCATTCTCGACCCAAAAAAAAAAAAAAAAAAAAAAAAAAATTGAAGTCAGATGCATTTGACAAGTAAAGAAAATATAAAATCAAGCTGTGGATCCAAAGATTTTATTTCATGTAATACATATAAATACACGTATATAAGCTATACAAATTTCCCATCGAAAAAGATTTACAAAAAGCTAAGACGGAAGCAGAGATCAGTCAACCAAGACCCCAACAGCTCAAGTACATGACAGTCCTGAGCGACTCCTCCGCCTCCTTAACCCTCTCACGACTCTTTCCACCCGCCTTCAAACCACCACCCGAATCCAGCGACGCCGACAACCGCCGCGCCTGCGTCGAACCCCTCACGGACTTAACGGTCGTATCGCCACACTTGGGACCCTGGTCTTTGACACTCATCGCGGCCTGGTACGCCACTCTGCTCACATGCCTCAAGCTCGTAACCCAGATCACAAATCTTTCACAAGATCGGAAGGGTTGCAACTGCAAATCAAATCAGCTGCGATCTTCACTATTTGCTTGTATTTATAGAGAGAAACTATAAGATGAATCCGAGGTTTTGGAAACCTGAGGTTCGTTGACCCCTGAGAAGTGGGAAACCGACGGCTGCGATGGAAAACTGGGGGCCGCGGGGTCTGATACGTAGACACGTGTCTGTGGATCGGCTCCAGATGTTTGGAATTGGATCCTCTCCGAGGCAATACTTCGGATCCTCCTGACCGGACAACACGGACTGTTGGATTTTGATCTAATATTTACAAATAAGGACGTCTCACTAAACTTATAATAATTGTAGCCGTTGGATCAACATCCAACAGCCTGTGTTGTTCGATCATGAGGATCCCGAGGCATTCCCTCGGAGAGGATCCAATTCCAAGATGTTTTGGACAAGGACAAGAATATCCACGTAGGATTTTCGTAAGTTTGTCTAATAATTGGGTTGGACTGCATAACATCTAGATTTTGGGCCGTATGAAATTTTGACGCGGCCCAATGTTTTTGACTAAATCAAAACTTACAAGGCCCAATTTCAAGCACACTGTTGCACTACATTCTCCACCAATCACTTTTTAACAAGTGCTAAAGTCACATACGGCCGACCGTTAAAATTCGCCATGATTCTCGTCCACTCAGCCCGCCATTTTACGACTGCAAGATTCACTCAGCCAGATTCGGCCCTCCCGCGGCGGCGCTTCTGCGTGAGGTCGAGTTTGCCGTTCGGTACTGAAAAGGCCAACTACTATCGAGAGCTGGAAGCTGCCGTCGATGTCGTGGAGAGAGCTTGCGCGCTGTGCGTTGACATCCAGTCGTCGGTGCTATCAACTCAACGGCGGATCGTTGAAAAGAGCGACCAGACTCCGGTGACGGTGGCGGATTTTGGAGTCCAGGCCCTCGTCAGTTTGGGTAAAGTTGCTAATTAGTCCTTTTATTAGATTTTATGCAAGCAGGTCCTCTTATTCTTTGTGTTTTTTTTTAGTTCTGTAATTGGAGCTGGTATGGTTGCAGAGCTTGGGAAACGATTCCCTTTGATTCCATTGGTAGCGGAAGAAGACTCCGCGTTTGTTCGGTCGAATAATCTGGTGGAGCCGGTGCTCAATGCGGTGCTTGACAAATCTAGTATTGGAGAGAACCCATGGACGGCTGATGAAGTATTGGAAGCCATTGACAGAGGGGGTCCAGAGGGTTTTGCTTTCGGAGCTCAGCCCGCCACTTATTGGGTTTGTTTTCGGATTGGGATTCGCATTTGCATTATATAGTAACGTTGCCAAGATTTCAGCTTTCTATGTAACCCTTTTGCTTTGCTGCACTGAATTAAACATTACAAAGATTTCAGCTTTCTATGTAACCCTTTTGCTTTGCTGCACTAACTTAAACATTACGAAGATTTCAGCTTTGTATGTAACCCTGTCGGAGCTCAGACTGCCACGTTTTGGGTTCGTTTGGTAATCATGTTTTAATTCATGGTGGTCGCAGTTTGTAATTAAGATGGATGGTTGGGTTGGATTTTTTACTTTATTGCATTGTACTGAATTGAGAAAGGTAATGCAGGTACTTGACCCCATTGATGGCACAAAAGGATTTGTGGAGGGAAATCCGGCGTTATATGTGGTATGTCTTACTAACTTAGAAATGTTGCATTGAGTTTCTTTCTTTCACTTTCCAGATATTGGTCATTACAGTGATTTCTGATTCCTGAATATGATGGCACCTGTAATTGACTTTGCTATGGAATACGACACAGATGTTTTCCTCTAAATTTGTTCATCGCTCATCATGTCTTACGTCATTGATGTTAAATGATGCCTATTTCCATTAACCCAAGTGGGAACTTCAGATATATTATACCCAGTTATATTATTAGAAATCTATGTAATTCTAGTTTTCTTATCGTAAAAGACTCAGAGATTGTTGAATATCTTAGGGGCCGGTTGATACCAGACAAGATTTTAGTTTTCAATTTTCAAAAAAGTGGAGTGAAAACCAAAAACTGAAAACTGAAAATGAAATGGTTATCAAACGGCTCCTTAGTTAGTGGTCAGATTGGAATCAATCTTCAAGGATATACCTTTCAAGTGACACTGGTTGTTATGCTGCTTTCTTATGTAAGAAAGTAAGGCCAATGGTTTTAAATGAGACATAGTAATAGCACTATTGTGTTGCAAAAAGATGTTATTCAAGCTATGTTCTTTGTAGATATTAGTTTTTGTTTAACTGCAATTCTTTCGACTGTAAGGGTTACCTATAAAACGGCTCAAGTTTTCAGGTTGGCTTGGCAAGGGTTACCTATAAAACGGCTCAAGTTTTCAGGTTGGCTTGGCACTTGTTGTTGATGGAGAGGTTGTATTGGGTGTCATGGGCTGCCCGAACTGGAAGAATGATATATCGAACAAATCCGCCCCTGAAGTCCAGGAAGAAAAGAGCAGTCCACCTGGATCAGGGATTATTATGGTTGCACATACAGGCTGTGGCACGTGGACAAAACGTTTGTCATCTGTTGTCAATTCCACAGCCAAAATGCCTTATTCATGGACACGATGCTTTGTTGATGGGTCTTGTATCGTGGAAGAGGCACGATTTTCTATCACAGATAGTGATGTATGGGAGTCATTTCCGCTATCATCTTTATTCAGCTCCACAACTAATGCTGATTGCATTGATGAGTGCGAAATTCTTCTTGTAAAATCTTGTTGTGGAAGGTTTGTTGTTTCCTACTCGACTGCTTCTCCTGAAAACTAGGACTTTTCAGATATCTTGACATAGTTTTTACTCAATGTTAGAGTTTTTCCCCCCGTCTCAACTTAATCTCTAAATGCCACTGTTCCTAGAATAGTCTTGTGTTCCCAAGTTTGCAATAGCAAAAGTTTCAGACGGGTTCCTATTTCGCTATATATCCATTACAAATCATGTTCATCATCTTTTTCAATGCTTACTGGGTATATACCTTTCTTCTTTTTGGCCTGCAGTTTATCCAAGTATATAATGGTGGCTTCAGGTGTGGCATCTCTTCATATGCAGCGTGTGAAAGTTCATAAAATTATCAAGGTATTGCATTGCATTCCAGTCGTCAATGGATTATAGAAACTACATCAGTATATGACTAACTTCAACTCATGACGATGTATAGGCTTGGGATCACGCTGTTGGTGTTATATGTGTGCATGAAGCGGGGGGAAAGGTATATTATTCTTTGGCTCTTTCCGAAGTATGAATTTGTTGCAAAGCTCCACTGTTGGATTGATGCAAAAACGCAATTTTCGTTGAAAAATCCCAAAATTTAGAAACCGAAAACCATAATTTGAGCTGTTTGACTAATAAAACGCTTAATATTTCCCCATGAACATGAAATTCTATACAACTGGTATCTGTATATTCTTTGTCAAGTTAGTTATGATTGGAATAATGAACTTGTACAACTTTTTTTATTGACCCTCTAAAGACATGGAATAATGAACTTGGGAGTTTATCTGGTGTAAAATCAGGTGACTGACTGGAAGGGAGATGAACTTAATCTAGCAGCAGATGAAGTTGGACGGAGGAATATATACCCTTCCGGTGGAATCCTTGTGACTAATAGCACCTTGCATAACCGGCTTGTCGAGATGATATCTTCCAGTTCGTCCACTGTTTCGCGGTGATCATTATATCACTCGGTACAATGATTTTTAAACTACTATATGATTGTAATATTTGTTAAAGAATTTGAAAGAAAATCATTCTTTCGGAATGCCGTATGATTTATTGATTCTTCTTCATTCACATTGTATGAGAAACCAGATTCTTAATAAGGCAATGTAATAACCAAACTTTGTATTAGAAGAAAATTTCAGTTCATGTTTTCACAAAGTAGGAAAATTTAGCTTTATACATGTGATTCAAAGATTTACAGATGCTCTGATTAGAAGAATCGAGCACAGTGATGTTCTAGAATTCGTACAAGCGACTCCATTTACTCTAATAAGGCTTGGTTGTTATTGTTGGATGAATTTTCTGTTTTGCTAGTATCTTAACTGTTTTTTTGCTTTATACTAACTTTTAACTACGTTTTATTCTTGATTAGCACATGTTAGCGTCAATCATCCACGTAAATCTGTCTATTGAGGCTGATTTCACAGTAAATTCAACATCAATCAGCACTGTTCTGATTCATGGCTCTGGTTTGAGCAACTGAGATCACAAAACTCTTGAAAAATATTGTCATCCAGATGGAGAAGTTATCCTCATCTCTTCAACTAAGGTCATCGAATTAAGTGATCCAGACCTTTTAAATTTTATCCAACGGCAAAAAATTATTACAGTTTTTAAGACATCAAAACAGATGGACCGTTGGATGAAATTTGAAAAGCCCGGATCACTTGATCCGATGATCTTGGTGGAAGAGATCCGAAGTTGATCTCTTCTCGATGAACTCAAAGCCCAACAAAAGTAACTGACGTGTCAAGAAACCATTGGTCCGAGACATAGAAAGTCAAACAAGTGAAGATCAATGCTCATACATGGGAGGAATTTTTTTTTGTGACGAAACACGAGTGGTATACCACGTGTTTTTACATAAGTGGTGGGAATTTTTTTTTTATTTTTTTATTTTTAAGTTATTAACTTTTTATCACATATATCTCACCATTCGTATAATGACATGTGATATATCATCTCGTGTGTCTGTCACATTAAAAAAAATCTCTCTATACATGGGCATTTCAGCTTTAAAGTACCACTGCCTTTCTGCCACGTCCCTGATCTCGTGAATGGTGTTCATCCCATCGCCATTTTCCAGAGGCATCCATCACCCCATCAGCATGCCCTACGTGTCCCCAGAGACCGCTTACGTTGAACACAAGTCTAGCTCGGATTTAAGAAACCCTTTTCAACAGAAACTTCTTGAAATCTGATCGTTTTAGCTTTTGAATGCTCTCGATTGGGACTACGTACTATTAAAGAAACAAAATATATATGTAATACGAAGAAGGCAAGCTAAAAAATATTGGATATTGCCAACTGACCTTTCAGCCGTGTGGATAACAATGATAATATGTAATATTGAAATGAGTTGGATACCTAATTGTTTTTTTATTCCGTTGTTATAACGTAGTATTATTTCAGATGTTGATGCGTGCGAAATCGCTATAATATACTACTCTTGTAAAAAGGGAAGAAAACATAATATTGTATTAATCCAGTCTTAAATGGAAGGCACGTCTCAAGTTTAACTTAGTTAAATAACGATGATGATATGTAATTATGATGACTTCGATCTCTAGTTGCGTATAACTCTATTGTAATAATGTAGTTTTGTTGTCAGATGGTTGATGTGTTGTAAATCCTTTCTAATTTAATATGCTACGCACCATATATTTGTAAAGAAGAAAAGAAAAAGGGAGAGATAACTACTAATTGTGCATATATTATATCTTGCTTATGAGTTGTCATAGTGACTGTGCAACGTTTCGGATCTCGTATCTAAGTATAATTTAATTTATATGAACTCTGTCAACGAAATTGCATGGCAGCAAATAATTAATTCTCAGTCGTTAATCATTATTCAACATTTGTTGTACAACATTTTTAGAAGAAAAAAATCTACCAGATTTATGTATTTTGGCACGTATTCGCAACTGTTTTGGGTACATGTATGTACAAGACAAACACTACGATTGGACCACTAATTACCCAATTTAGTATTTAGTATTTTACGTGCTGATGGAGTAGTAATCCAACAATTAATCATAATAAACAAGCTTTTTTATTACTTAAATACTTGGTTTTGTCTCCGTGACACCAAACATGGAGACATTAATTAGTCTTACACTACGAGTCTACGAAATTGCGTATGTTAATCGCAAAACACCGAAGATAGTAATATTTTCACTCGTTGTGTTTTATCTTTGAAGGGGAATTTTGTTACGCACCCCCTTGGGGCGAGGTATTTTTTACTAATCTAAGAATTTAGGGTGTGTGATTGTTTTGACTATAAAGTGAGGTTATAATTAATCTATAACCAACTACTCAACTAGACTTAGGCTCATTCGTAAGTTCTTTTAAAAAGATTAGGGTGTTTTTTGGTGAAGGTATATTCGGGTTTCAAAAACATTTTAAATGCATTTTCAGGATTTATTTGCATTTTTACTAAGAATAATTGGTTCCAAAGACACTCTCATTAAAAGCGTTTTCAGTCATTTTAAAAGTATTTCCAAACTAGCCATTGAAATCCATACTATCAATTACTTTATAATTCTTTACTTAATTACAAATTCATGCTACGGGGCTCAATTGATCATTTTCACGCATTGTCACCACTTAGACAAGGCTTAATCCAACCATTCTTTATATCTACCCAACATATGGGTATCACCTCTTAGACAGGGTAGTGTTATTCACACACTTCTTTTTACCTTTCAGATACAATTGTTAAGTTTTGTCTATTGATCTTCTTCAATTTATTCAATCTAACGGCTGATAAACTAAAACTAGTATATAAAAGGTAAAAAAAAGTGTATAAATAGCACCATCCTTAATTACGAAAGAGTTCTACCGCGGTTACCATGGGCATCTATCTTGTCCTTTGGATGACTACTTTATGAAATCATTGTAAATCTAGCTTAAGCTTTTAGGGTTTGATGACAACACACATGTACACTAAAAAAGTAAGGGGTAAGAAGGGCATGCAATCAAAGGTGCGGGATTGGCTTAGAGATTATAAGCTTACCTTGAAAAGATTTAAGGCGAAGATCTTAGTAGATGATTAAAATAATATTTGACCCTACACCATTCATATGGTAAGATAAAAAGGTGAATGAGACATGGTTTTTTAACGTCATGAAGAGTATTATTGTTTAATTTAAACTGTGGGGACCTATAAGAAGTGACACTAAGCATCGGATGGACGCCTATCAAATTAAAAACTCGATGGTTAATTAGTTTAATAGTTTTTTTACGTTGACTTAATGCAGTGATATTATTAGAAAGTGGTGGTTGGGTGACCGAAATGCTTCCAGATAAACAGATGGCCCATTAAGGAAGTTTAACAGAAGAAATCCTATATCATCGCGCAAACACATTCATGTGTTCCCCCAATTAACCTATTAATAATGTATTATTATCTCTATTAATTAATAAAATCTTATTTGTCAATTAAAAAAGAGTGAAAAAAAATAAATTAGTCTTCTATTACACAAAAAAATGATGGACAATAATGTAATTTCACAGGTCTAAATTTTATTATTTTTTATTAAAACCTCATCTATATTTGATGTTAAAATACTTCTAATATTTATATATATAATAAAATAAAATAAAAAAACCAAAAACAAAAACCTCCCACTCCTTCACATTCTCTCTCCATCCCTCTCTCCTAATTTTCCAAAAAAATGTGTTCATACATATAAAGTACATAGGTAAATGCTAGTATCTAATAAAGTACAGATTCAATTTTCGTGCGTCATGAAAGAAGGGACCTGTTTTGTTTGGAGATGGATTGTCTGTCCTCTCATTTCCATACTTTCCTTCATGCCTTCCTATGATTTGTGATCACGGTTAAATCACGTCAATATTTTATATTAATTTTTTGTAGAAATAATAAAATAAAAAATAATAAAAATATAAAATATTAATGTGATCTAATTGTGAACACACAAACAAAAAAAACATGAAAAGAGTATATAAATAGAAGAACAGAGAATCCACTTCCGTTTGTTTTGTAGTTGGGAGAGAGTAAACAAAAGACGTCGGAGTACGTTAAGTGGCAGGCTAATGATGGTCCGATATTAATTCATTTTAATTAGGGCTTGCTTTTCAATGGTCTAATCCCCTCTTTAGGAACCAACTTCCTGCGTTCAGACACGTAGCATGTAAAGTGTTATTCTACGGAATCAATCGGATGACTAAATTACCCAGTCTCCAAGAATTTTGAGCAATTCGTACACCAGAGATCGTCATGCGTGCAATTTTATTTTATTCTTTATCGAAGTCTGCATATATTTTTTGTTAAAATATTAGAGTAACATTATTTGGCAAGAAAACATAGCGATCATGCAAAGTGAGTTACGGGACATTTTTGTTTAAGCTGTTGGCGTCGGCTTTGAGCTAGCCGAACCATCTCATAGTCTGTAAAGCAAGTGAATTGTTAAAAAAATTCTCTCAAAGAAATAAATTTTATAAATTTTTTATCAACTTATATTTTTGGCATTATATTTTATAAAATAACACATACATTAACGTTAAACTATGAAGTAATAGAGAATTCATGATTCACTTTAAGATGATCTTTTTCGCATTTCAATAGCATACATAGTCCATCTTATTAAGAAAAAAAATTCGAAAATGTGTGATTTTCTATTCAATTTCATTCTTTTCATGTGAGACTTATGCTATAAATGGCTATGATTGGTCAACTTATGAAAGCTCTTTCTTGAAAGAATACAAATAATATTTTTCTTGCAATTGCTAGTGAGGGACGTGCCAACTGCCACCCATGATAGATAATCAGGCTAGACAAACAGTGTGGGTTCAGTGGCCAAGACATGTCAATTTATCATCACCTGCTTGGAGCAGCTTATAGAGTAATAGCTAAATTTATGAGTTTATAAAGTAATACATGTATGGGAGCTTATATATTCCATCCATGATCGTTGGATCACTTTGCTTAAGCAGTTGATGAATATTCAAGCCTTTAGTAAAATTCTTATTTCGCACCAACCACGAACTTTCATTATGCTAGTGTGATTCAGTTTGAACAACAAACGTAATACATCTTCGTAATAAAGATTGAGTAGAAACATCACATGATTACAAAAATGATACATATTTTTGATAAGTTTGATATATATCTAGTTGTGGCTATTCAATTTGAATAACGTAAATATGTTGTTATAATGTTAATGAGAGGTTTGTCACAAAAATATCTTTGTGAAACATGTACAAATATGTTTTGGAATTGGTTTAAGGTAAGATCTAAGTTAAAATCTTCTGAATATAATGTGTATATAGTCGTTTTCTCAACTTAATTAGCCTAATAATAATACTATTTTTGGTCTATTTATAAGCAAACAAGACACAATTATTGCTCAACTAGTTCCCTCAAGTCAATGAAGTTGACTTCTTGACATTTCACTTGACATGATAGCCGAAATCCAATCGTTTGAGAATGAGAGTAGAACATGAGCATGAGAGCAATGATAAAGTCAAAGTATTTTTATTAGACATGAAAAAAAACAAAAGCTCTCTAAACGATGTTATATAACAACTTGTTTGGAGTTGAATACACCTGGATTATAAAAGAAAATTTTGGTTACCCCATCACATTCAAAGTTTATTGTGATTACATTTCTGTACTTTAAAAGAACTAATGAATGATCCTAACATTATATGGTAAAAAGAAAAAGGTAGGGAAAATTAGAGCTTGTTTGGTACTCTATTTAAATTTAATTTTTTAAACTCAAAAATAATTTTCAAGCTTTAGGCCTTAAAATCTTGTTTGGTATGATTATTTAAAAAAACTGAACTCAATACTAACTAAAAAATATAGTTTATTATCTAAAAACAGAAAAAGTAAGTTTTTAGAGTTTTTAAACTTAAACTCACTCATTTATTTTCTCTCCCTCCTCCCCTCTCACTCGAAATCTATCTCTCTTTTATTCTCTCTCTCACCCTTCTTTTTCTTTTTTTTTACCTTTTTCGTCTCTCCTCCAATCCGCTCTCTTCATTATCTCGATTTTTTTTCTCGCTCATCTTCTTCTCTATCTCCTCCGATCCTCTCACTTTTTTCTCTTTCCTCAAATTATCTCTTGCTTTATTTCCCCCTCTTTTTGGATCTCTTTGTCCAGTTTGAGTTGTAAGATTTGGAATTTTTAAATCGCAAACCAAACAAGTTTTTGAGTCTTAAAGAAAATTGTTTTAAAAAAAATTCTTAAGAAATGTTTTAAGAAATTATAAAAAAAAAAAAAAATTAATAGGATATTAAACAAGCCCTTACTTTTTTAAACATTGTGACATGTGATGATTGGATACCTTATTTATTGATTCAAATAAGGAATACAACCGTTAACTACCACATAATGTTGTGTAAAGTATCATCCACGCGAAAGACTACGACAACTAAAATAGTGGTGGAAGGGATCATCCACGAGATCCGTATCCTAGCTTCCCAATTCGAGTTAGTTGTGTTTAAATTTTCCCCTCAATCTTGTAATAAGGCAGCAAATTTTGTGGCTGCCTGTGTTGTTAAGGAAAATGAAGTTTGTGTCGTGGGATTTGAAAAGGGGAGCTGATCAACGATCCGTTCAGGGATGTTGCAAGAGGAAGGCAGGAACAACGACCTGGGAAGGGGAGGGCAACATGGTTCCGATCGGGGTTTGGGAGAGGGAATGGAGGAGACTGAAAACGGGGCTGGGTTCTCTGGAATGAAAATCACACGACGGCACAGCTGCCATCGCATAACTGTGTGGTGGTTGCGATTTTTCTTTTCCTCTTATTATTTATTTAAGTTTTTAATACATAATTACTTTATTTTAATCTACATGCACTACAAAATTGGAGATGTGAGATGTGTGCCACATTATCAAACTAACAGATTATTTTACGAAAGATAACGACAAGTATCAACAGTGCACGTTTTGTCAAATTCAAAAACACAAATTAACGAAATTTTAGTTTAGGAACAGAAACCCATCTAATAGTTCATAGACGAATTCTAAATTTTAGTCTTTTATTTTTTACAAATAATAAAATAATATACACTAAAAATAATAAATAACATACACTAATTTATCTATAATTCAGGAGAGAAAAAGGATTAAATCTTGAAATATTGTAACCTAAAGATAAATATCCTACCGTTAAGGCAATCCACTACTCGTAGACCTTCATGCCTTGTGTACTAGATGCAACATGTGACTACCTCTTTTTTTTCATTAAAAAAAAAAAAACACTCTCTCTTATTTCAATATATTTATTTTTACAAATTATATTGAAATTTGGATAACCTTTCTTATGTGTATAATAAATGCTCCTATATTTCGGCAAACAGCAAACTCGATTATTGCCGGCTTCACATAAATGCTTCTCCTCAATCTCACGTAATTTAAAAGATTCGCCTACAGATTGACTGCCTACTCGACGCCGTCCGTTCAATCAAAATTTACAGGGAATACGCAAATTTCTCAAAAATGTTGAAATCTTCCATGCCTTTTACTAATTACTTGCACGAAATCACTACGACATCATTTTCTGCAATGGGCATCAATATATACCACAAATCTTTATAGCTGTTTAACTTACCTAGTACTAATCAATCTTAATTTTATTTAACTTCTTGGTAAACGTACAATATTGATTTTTTCACCTTCTCCAAAGTATGATAATTGGTTTTTTTTTTTTTTTTTTTTTTCTTTCTTTCAGTAACATAGAAGAAAAAAAAAGAGAAAAACAACATTAAGGAACAACTAATCTGGTTCTAACGAACTCAAAGTAGTCATTGAAAAGAGTTTGAACTAAACAAGGAGGAGACTCCGCAAACTCTTGAAAATTCATCTCGCAATTTAAACTCAACTTGACAAATCAGTCAGCTGCTAAATTACGCTCTTTATGAACAAAACACGTACAAAAAATATAGGGTGCATTGAAGGACCACGTTAAAATGTTATCGGAGCTTTTAAACTGGTCTAAGGATTCAAACCAAGTAACGGCTTGTTCACCATCTAAGCCATACAGTGCCAATGTGATACCCCAATTTGCTTCTCTAATAATAAGTATAATCTTAATTTATAGAATTAAACACAAAAAATGAGTTGGCTAAAAATTTACTATGTCGATGACCATGGCTCGTGCGTGATTTATTGGCTCGAGCCATGGAGGAGGAAAGAAGAACGATGCCGTGAACGTGATGTTCCAGTAAGGACAATATATTGGTCAGCTCACAAGTCACAAGAGGAGGAGTACGTGGCACCAATACTTGCATTTGCATATCTTATTATGTTGATGACAGCTAAAAGCCCTTCCCTAATATGAATCGAGGAAGCCAGGACTGCCACAAACACGACACAATCCCGCTGGAAAACGACAACCCTAGAAGCAAAAACCAATAAATAAACAGAAAAATAATAATATTAGACCCAAGTGATATCACATGATTTCTGTATATAGAAATATAATTATTACTCATGAATTAAATAATTAATTAATTAAAAAAAATTATCATGCATGCAATGCATGGCCGTGGATGGTGGGTAGGTAAAAATTATTTTACGTATATAAAATACAAGTATAAACTAAAATATTAGATTAATTTGGAGAGAAATGGAGAGGGATTGGAGTTGAAAACTTAGGAGAAGTGCTATCCACATATCACTTTTATCTTCTCCACACTTTTTGATTATTTTTTATTTTATTATCATCTTCAAATCATTTAACTCAAGAGTCGAAAATTGAGAATTGTATAGAATAAAAAGAAGTATGTAGATAGGTAGAATCAAACTTAATCTTGATGATGACAACATGTTGAGTTTCTCAAAGAAGGGACACGTACCCATGTTGATATACAGAGGACGGCACCGAATACTTTTGACTTCCTCCTTTTTTTGTTGTTCATTTCATTTCATTGCCTTCACTGGCTTTCCTATTTATACACCTACGTCTCTCATACGGATCCTAGAATTTAATCTGCATCGATCCATTCATCTCTCTCTCTCTCTCTCTCTCTCAATTTAATCTGCATCGATCCATTCATCTCTCTCTCTCACACACACACACACACACATACAACCTTTCGACCCATATTTCTCAATTAATATACCTGAGCAGTTGAGCACACGGTTCTTTTAAGCTAGTATATATTTAAGTTCGTGGGTGCTGGAGCATTAGTTTTATAAAAGCAAAGCGCTAGAGAACTATTTCAAACAAGAACTTGAACACCATGGGAAGAGCACCTTGTTGTGACAAAAACGGCCTCAAGAAAGGTCCGTGGACGCCGGAGGAGGATCAGAAGCTCATGGATTATATCCAGAAACATGGTTATGGCAACTGGAGAACCCTCCCAAAGAATGCAGGTGATTAATCTGCTACTGTATAGATGAGGCTTCGTGTTAATTTATTTATCTTATTAACTTGTTTTGTAAATATATGGTTCAAATAATTGGTAATGGTATTAATTAAATTTTGTTACTTTCTGTTTCGTGTAGGGCTACAAAGATGTGGGAAGAGCTGCCGTCTCCGGTGGACAAACTATCTCCGACCGGACATCAAACGAGGACGGTTTTCATTTGAAGAGGAGGAGACAATTATTCAACTCCACATCATATTGGGCAACAAGTAAGCTAACTAGCCTCCTTTATTACTTCTCCATTCATGTAATATGTTGCAACCTTGAACTTAATTCAAGAGTAGCATAATACTCAAAATTTTATACTTCATAATCCAACAATTAATCGATTCATTTTCATGTATAGATGGTCTGCTATTGCTGCTCGTTTGCCTGGAAGAACCGACAACGAAATCAAGAACTACTGGAACACCCACATTAGGAAGAGACTTCTCCGAATGGGAATAGATCCTGTCACCCACAGTCCCCGTCTTGATCTTCTCGACTTCTCATCCATTCTCTACAACTCATCTCATCACCACCACCAAATGAACAACTTTTCAAGGTTGCTTGGCCAACCAATTGGACTCAACCCAGAGCTACTAAGGCTAGCCACTTTAATCCAATCCCATAGAGAAAGCAACAGTAACCAAAATTTCGTTCTTCAAAATGCTCAAGAAAATGATTACCACCAAATTTGCAACCCCCAAATCCAAGTTTCAAGCCAAGTCCAATCTAACCAACTTCAACAACCAATTCAACACAATGTTCCGTACCCCAATGAAGCTGCACAAATCATGCAGCTGCAGCCCAATGTAGAGTACCCATCAAGCCTAAGTGATTTTAGGTCACAAATTTCTCAACTCAATGAGTGGCAAAGTAATGCGGGGACTTCAAATTTTACCGAAGAATATGTTGACTTACCAAGCTTTGCTTACTTTGGGTCTGAACAGAATCAAACTGTTTTGGATCTTTCGCCAGAGACTTCAAATATTCACTCCAACAACAGCAACCAGAACTTCAGTTTCACTTCGGTTTTCTCGACGCCTTCTTCAAGCCCGACGCCTATGAATTCGAATTCGACAACATATTTCAACAGCGGCACAGAGGACGAACGTGAAAGCTACTGTAGCAACATATTAAAGTTTGACATCCCAAGCATCTTGGATGTTAATGAATTCATGTGATATAATGTACTATTACTGTTGTTGTCAGTTCAAACTGATCATCCTATATAATTAGGATTAATTCCAATTTTCTGAGCATTGGGATATGATCAAGTTGTTGATACGTGTCGAATTTGCTAATAATTAATCAGTGCTTTAGTTTTGGTAGTCTTACTGTATCCGCAATCTCTCCAAGTTCTTCATGTCCCTTTTCTTCTTTAATTAATGATGGAAAATTTCCATAATTATTGATGTGTCATTGTAGTCTATAATTATCTCCTTAATTAGTAGTTTGTCTTATCAATATATAACAATATTATTATTTACTTTTGGTAAAACCCTTATCCTATTCTGAATTTACGTCAAATGCTTAATTAAACAACCTGATGCCTGTTTATCAACAAAGACAAAACCAAATACATACAATAATCGGATTGGGTCGTTTCATCTTCCCGTTGATTATAATTAATCAACTAATAGCATAATAATAGGTGGTAGACTCGATAGAAGCATAACATTTTACGACTCGTTTAGAAGCGCTTTTAAAATTTTCAAGTGTTTTTTAAAAATTCACTTGCATTTTTATTAAGGATTGTTTTCGAAAATATTTTCACAAAAAACATTTTCAACTATTTTAAAAACACGTTTAAACAACCATTTATAAATACGTCACGGTATTTTCTTCTTCTTTTCTTGCACAAATGGGCTAATATATTAATAAAAGTAGAGTCACAAAAACATATATTATTTACATCTAGATATAAGAGGAAAGGCTTTTAATTAATAAAACCTATAAGAGGAAAGGCAAAATCCAAGTGAAACATGCACATAGTTACGATGACCAAAAGAGAAACCAAAAGCTCAAAGGTTTGGTTTCTTGGATCCCGACCGTGAGTCCAAGGTTCCGGCGACCAGGCAGGAGGAAGTAGTCGGAGGGTTCGACACCTATTTAGGCCACCTGTGTGGTAGAGTGTCGTTTTCACGTGCTAAAAAAGTAATAATTTGCATGGGGTTATTGAAATATGCGAGTTTGACAAAAGGGGGTACGTACGCGTCGTCCTGTGAGCGGTGAGGGGACACCCAAGCTTTATTTAAAAACCATGGCGTGCTTCTTGTGCTGGTTGTCTCCTTTTATCGATCGCTCCATGCTCAAGCGGTATATGATCTTATATGCTAGCTGCTGCTGTGATTGCAGTGCCAAAATTACGACCTAATATTAATTGCGTCAGCATCTAGGACACGTGGACTCAATAATGCAGAGGTGGGTCCTATAAATGAGCTTGGGGGCGGACCGGTTCGGTTGACCCCGGTTGGATTGATTAGTGCTCTTATCCAGTTAAAACTTTACAACCTATGAAGTGGTGTGGGCGTTGTCGGCTGTGGCCGAAGAAGAAGAAAAAAAGAAAGTGCATGGTGGTGAGGGTTTTGACCACAAATTTGTTTCTACGATGAAATCATTTCAGTAAGAATTGGGGGGCTGATGAGGATCGTTGACGGAGTTTTGTCATGCAATATTTTCTTCTAAATGAGCTATGGACAGCTCATGACCACCATGATTCAGTTTGAAGCTTGGTTTGGAGATTTTTTCATTGCACCAGGAACACGAGACAGTACATCATGTGTTATTATACAAACAGAGTGATGTTTTCTTTTTCAAGTGTCCTTTCACTTGTATAATGATATAGGACGTATGTGCCTGTGTTCTGGACACATTGAAAAATCTCTTCGTAGTTTGGCTAAATTTTTTGGTATGACCCTAATATCACGTTGTTTCAAATCTACTCATGTTATGAAACATGTAATTATATGTAGGGAAAATTAGGTTCACATCTTTCTTTTTGTTACTCCATTGATTAAAATCCTATTCATTTTGAATTTTTGATCAATGTCCTTGGGTATTAATAACATCATTAATTATTTGAATAATAAAATATCTTTATTTTTAAATATATTCCTTTAGTGTTAAAAATGTTACAATTAGTATATTTCTATTTATGGCTAAATTTTTTATCATATATTTTTATTTTTATTTTTAGTTTGTACCTATTTTTAATTTGCAAATATTTTTTAATTTGTACCAATTTTCTTTTCATTTTTAATTTGTACCCATATATTAGTTTCTTTTTGTGCCCATATTTTTTAAAGTTTTATTTGTGTTTGTACCTATGTGTATACCGTTATGTGACATTGTATATTTAATCAATGATAGAAAAATTACATATGGTATATTTATGTTTTATACCTAAACTTTGTATCATATATTTATATTTTTAGTTTGTACCCATTTTTAATTTGCAACATTTTTTTTTAATTTGTAGTATTTTCTTTTTAGTTTTATTTTGTACCCATGTATTCATTTCCTTTAGCGCCTATATTTTTAAAAATTCATTTGCACTCATAATTTTTAATCTTTTATCTGTACCCTAATTTATTTATAATGTACTCATTCTTCTTTATTAATGTACCACTTTGTTATATGTGAAATGTACCAATTTTTTTTGTAAAAGGTACCAATTTTTTTAACACTATGGATACATTCTTTTGCCATTTATTATTTCTTATTTTTACATAGTTTTTATCCATTTATTCAATCAAAATGTTTGAATTTTTTATTGTAACCGTTTCTAATAGTATTATCATGAGGGATTTTAAATTTATAGGATTATAAATCTCATAAAATATCAAACAATTAATGTCAAAACTATAAAAATAAAAATATTAATAGTAATATAATGAGGTGTACAAAGTCAAGGGATCTTGATCAAACTTTGAATACTATTAAGGTTTTAATTAAAGAATGTTAAGGATTAGGGACCGCATCCAAAGTATCCCTTATATGTATTTATTTATATATTAGGTTTGTGATAAAATGTGAATTAGTAAAATAAGTGAAGTGTGATTGTCACATCGAAAATTTGGCACATATATCTGAGGCGGAATTTAAGCACAGGTCACACAACACACTTTACATCGTTTCTCTTCCTCTGCAATACAAATACTCCTAAATTCGGGAGAAGCCACTTTTATCCTCTACTTAACTTATATTATAGAACATCTAAATTCAGTAATATTTCCTGGCATTGTGAATGTTATTTCTTTGGAAATTAAAGAACTCGGTTATGTATTTCTCAAGTTGGGACCCATCTACATTTTGTAAAACAAAGTATTTCAAACCAGATCTCTCCACTACACATTGTTCCTGTCCCTCTGCAATCCAAAATACTACTTTCTTGGCGATTTGTGGAATGTGTTATCCACACGTCTCTAACCCCTTTTTCCAGATTGCCTTTTGCACATTTAACTCGTGGTCATATATATATGGACGATTCTCTGGCTTTGTCTCCACTGGTTTTGACATTTTGTGTGCGCACTTCACGATGACTTGTGTCCGAGACTTGCATGGCATGGACTCTCCTTCAAGTTGATCCTAAGAAAGTAAAATTACGAACTTGATACAAGTTAATCCTAAGACATTGACACTCTGTGACTCAATTTGCATAGAAATTAACTTGTGGCATAATTATCGTTAACCATCCATATACATAAACCCTAAATTCTAAATCCAAATAGAAACAATCTGCAAAGGGTACTAATCGCTCGATTAGAAGGTCGACGATGGATCTCATAAAACAATTATTGAATCTCAATTAGGTCAAACCCCTTAATGCATGTAAGCCGTGTATCATTTGGACGTCAAGGAAAATTAGGCAACTGACTATTAAGTATGAGCTGCCAAATCTGACACATGTCTCCAAAGTGTTTGATTATTTTCACAAAATTTACGGGAAATTACATCTGTATAAATTGCGGACAATTTTGTGGAATACAAGTAGCAGTAGTAGCAGTACTGCTGGTCTTTGACCAGCAGCCGACCACCAAAATAAAAATAAAATATATATATAAACAAGAGACAGAGTTTAATTGACATCTTTCACTTTCACCCTCGACCGCCCAAAGAAAAAGCCCTTCGAACGTTTTGAATAAGTAAACTCCTAAAGTGGGATTATGTCTTTCAGCGCCTGAGTTTTCTTTTGAACGAAATGTTGTCGATCCTCAACCGTCTTGCATTTTTTTCCCTTCTTCTTTTCTTGGCATAATTGAGTCTGACAAATTGACAATGCACTGGAGGATTCTCTCTCATACTCTTTCCATCCTCTTATATCATTTCCTTTCACATTCTCTTATTTTGTCTTTTTCTTACTATAAAAAATTAATATAAGATGTTGACGTAGTTTAACTGTGATCGTTTAAATAAGAGGAAAAAAAAAGAAAAAAAAAGAGAGAAGATAATCCTACTTGCACACTTATACGAGAAAATTTGCACAAAAATTGAAATCATGCACGTTGAGGATAAGAAGATCCAATGGGGTCTTGTCTACGTGACAATTTTCCCATTGGGATGTGACGGCTTCTTTGACAATGAGTGGTGTTTTGGAGGGATAGAAAGAGAGAGTTTCTGTTGCGGCTATAGCAGCAGAGTTTAACACCTATAATAATATAGTCTGTGTCCATCAAATCTCACTAAAAAACTATGAGTTTCGCTTTTCACAGTATGAATTCTCAACTCAACTTTCTCTAATTTGTTCAAAATCTTAATGGCAAGAAAATTATAATTTTCAACATATATTTTAGACTTTCTCTTGTATATGCAAAATGTTCAACCTACATTTTAGACTTACATTAAAATTATGTAGGTGTAGTGTAATTGCACAATAATATTCAAAATGTATATTTCTTCTTCACCATCTGCTTTCGGCGGGATGATGAAATTTGAGGTTTTGAACATGCTCGTTTAGAAGTACTTTTAAAATGATTAAAAGTGCTTTTAGTGAAAATGTTTTTTGAACCAATTTTTAGTAAAAATGTAAGTGCATCCTGAAAAAGCACTTCAAGTGTTTTTGGAATCCAAAATAATTTTTCTAAAAATACTTTCAGTCATTTTAAAAACACTTTCAAGCGAACAAATATATTATTATATTATGTATATCACATCTTTTCTTGTCATAATCGAATTAATGCTCCATAGGTATAAGGCTATTTTTTCTTAACAAGGTATATTAATAAGACTATTTGAGTCTGATTAAGAATGCTTGGCATATAATTGGAGGGAAATTCAATAATTTTTTGTTTCAAACATTGATTAACAACCATCAATGCCACCAAGAAGCCAATATTGTCAATTGATGTCACTTAGCCATATACGATTCTTGTCAATTTAATTAAGAATTGAAACATTTGTGGTTGAATGTATGTATCTTGACATTAGGGTTTGGAAGATAAGTGACTTGATTTGATATGTAGACCGAGTAATGATAGGAAGTATTCAATGTTAAAAAAATAAAAAATAAATAAAAAAAGAAAGATGCCATTTTATGAAAAAAAAAATTCAAATATTCGGACTTGGATTAAATTACACCAAGGTTAAGTCAAATTATACTTTGTATGCAATGTGAAAGCAGCAAAAGTCATCTTCTATATTTGGGCCAAATAAGTAAAATCATTGCGTGTGTGAAGAGGTTAAGTAGAAAAAGGTGATCTTACATTATGAGGAAGAGAATGTGTGGTTGAAATAACTTCACTAACACGTGTTTGTCTTCCTCAACCTTGATATTTTTCTTGGTTTTCCTACTTTTCGATTTTGAAATTAGTGTTCATATCCGGTTACAAGTCAGTCTCATGTTCTTAAAGTGTCATATCCCTTTTTTAGTAACATTTTATTTTTGGTGTTTTAATCTTGTTACGCAGGTTTAAAAAATTTAGGCTTTATTTTAGTTGGGTCAGACCCCTTATGTCCTCCTTTTTTTCTTGCATTTGTCGTTTTCCAAAAAAAAATCTTCAATAGAGGGGTATGATTTATACCTTTGAGGATCACTCAAGTTTGGGCATGTGGAGGAGAAGAGTGCAGTGGCAGACTAGTGGATGTAGGTTCTGTAAAGGATTAACAAAGGAGACAAAATTAGAAGTATGTAACAATATTACAAGTGAAAAGAATCATTGATTAGTTTGGACAATCCTACTTCAAATAGTTCAACTCTAATTTTGGATAGTTCCAACTTCCAAACATATTCCAGATGGTTCAACTCCAATTTTAAATAGTTCCAAATCATCATCGATCTGTTTTTTCTTGCATTGACAATAGAACTATCATGACTCATTTTTAGTGTATGAAACCTTGTCGTAGAAAAATTTAGTATTTGTAACTTCTAATGTTGTTTGTACAAAAATTATGAATGAAAAGTTGGAAGTTTATCGTTTAATTTTTCAATGTTATTTTCATACTTTTTTTTTTTGAAGTTTTTATATTGGGACTATCTAATGTTAGAATCTTGGATGCGCCACTGTTTATGTCCTATTTTTCTTGCACTTTTGTTTTTCAGAAACTCTTTATTTTGAGGGGTATAATTTATACTCTTTGACTAAGTGCAACTTAATATTTTTTTTACATTTTAACTCAACAAAGCTTCCCTTTGTACCTTCGATGTTTTTTTAGCTCCTAAACCCTAATTACATTTCATATGCATTGGTCGCCCATCCTGATCGATCATATGAGAGAAAACGAGGCCTTTAAATTATATATATGATTTTTGTTTGTTGGAGAAATTATATATTGTTCCTAAATATTAATTATTGCAATATTGGTCAGAATTCAAGCCGATTTCAAGTTGTGTGGGATGGTGATGTTTTGAGCCTAGGTTCACATTGAACCGTAAAAGACACCAGAAGAAGCTTCACCTCTTTTTTAATGTTTAAAACTTTAAATATAGGGAATATATTAACTTTGTTTCTCAATTGACAACGCCGGTTGCAGATTAGTAGATTACGACGGGCTAACCTTCCATTCTTATAATTTTTTTTGGGGTTGCAATCTAGAGTCTTTGCAAGTGCTGAAACCATTAGATCGATTATGCATTCATTTAATTGGTGTTTGATAATTATTTTGTTTTCATTTTTTTTTTTTATAAACTGAAACTCGTTTGATAAAACTAAAAACTAAATGTAGTTACCAAATAGGTTTTTAGTTTGTTGAGAGTACGAGTTTCACATCGGTCAAAATAGACTTTGTATGTGTTTATAACTAATTGAGTTATTCCTCATATAGCCAATTGATTTTATGGTGGAATCCCAACTTTCTTCATAGTATCAGAGCATGTTGTCACAATTGTGAAACCCAGCTGCCATACGTACTTCACATCACCCGATTGTGTTATTCACGTATTATGCTTGAAAGTTCGTCACACGTGAGGGGATGTGATAGGAGTATAAATCCCACATCGCGAGAAAGAGGGACATTCCTTGCCAATTAATTTTATAGTAGAATCTCAAGTCTCTTCGTAGTTTTCAAAAAATAAAAACAAAAAATAAATGGTTGCTACTAAAAAAACTGCATATTAAGACATAACTTCACCCAAAGCCACTTATTACTACGGTCTAGTGGTAGTCCTTTTTCATGGGTAAATAAGAGGTTTTACGTTTGATTCTTGCTAAACTCAAATTTGAACCACATTATTACTAGCCCATTGTGAGGCTAAGCTCCACCCCCTCTTCTTAGTATAGATAATAGCAATTGTTCAAAAAAAAAAAACTTCACCCAAATAGGATGCTCCAGTTATCAGAGTTTCTGCTAATTAAAAATTTGTTTGTTGTATCTCTGAAGTTTGATGCCAAGACTTAATGTAGCAAAATTGTCTTTTATTCAATTGTAATTTTAAAAGTGCATAAACTTTTCAGTCCTCCGATCCAACAGTAAATTAAGGGTACCCTTATTAATATTTGTCTATTAATCTTCTTCAATTGAAGGGAATGTGTGAGAGGTACAAATATGTGTCACTGATTGTGTGAGTAATTTTGCTTGATTAAACCCTTCACTCAAGTTTAGGATGCTAGACTGCGTGTATATATCCAATAAGGGCCTCTCTCACAAGTAGAACGCCCTTCTGCAGTATCAATCAAGTTAATCTTTACTGATAAATTAAGCTCCTTCGATCACTGCTAGTAAGACCGACGAATTCGATTCGGTTGAAGAAATCACAGATTCGGCATTTCTAATACTTGCAAGACCTCCCTTCAACTCAAAATCGCGTGTTTGTTTGTTGAACTGTACGTTTGACCAACTTATATACCTCATGTCCTTGCTATCTGCAACTTCGTTGTAGTAAGTTACAGCCAAAGTAGGGAGCAGCTTGAGTTCCCCCTCGCCCTGTAATCTTCAAGACCAGTGAAAATCATGCGTGTGCATGGCATCTGTCTGTACTGCATGAGAGTTTTCAATCAAAACATGATTCAGCAAGGCATATAATCTAATTAATTGTTTAATTCTTAGTTTATACTCCTACAAAAAAATTAAATTCTTGGTTTATATATACTCTAATGAGCAAGTTCTCTACTGATTTTCCCCCACATTATTAATATATAAGCTAAGTTTAGGAGAACTTTTTCTAAGTATCCGGTATTTAAACAGATGTTCCACGTGTCATAATGCAAGTGGAAGAACATATAAATATATATCATTTCCTTCACTTGTATTATAAAATATAATTGTTTTTTCAATAGTGGAAAGAAAAGAAGATTGATTTTTCGTACTTTTTTGGTTAGATTGTTTTGAAACTTGAAACGAAGTACCAATCTCTAGATTCATATCGGAAGAAAGTTATCCTCTTGTCATATATTATACAAGCTTGATAATAAAAATTCAACAAATATTCATGATCACAAAATACTTTCTGAAGAAACACTTCGTTTCTACCAAGAACGTTCAAGTTCTTTTTTTTTTTTTTTTTTTTTGAGTACATTGATATTTTTACACGAGAGGGAGGGGAGTTCTGCTAAGTCACACAATGAGCAACCTAATTTGGCATCGAATTTGCCATCTACGAGATTTGAACCTAAAACATCTCACTTTTAAACGAATAAAAATATCACCAGATCGTAGTACTGATTGACAAGAACGTTCAAGTTCTAAGTACCGTGCTTCTTATTAAAGCAAGCACCTATTTCTTTAATTAAAAATTTAATTTATTTTTAATAAAATATTTTCAACAAAAGCATTTATATAAGGAGACGATTTACAAATATATTATTATATTATGTATATCACATCTTTTCTTGTCATAATCGAATTAATGCTCCCTAGGTATAAGGCTATTTTTTCTTAACACGGTATGTAAGACTATTTGAGTCTGATTAAGAATGCTTGGGATATAATTGGAGGGAAATTCAATAATTTTTGTTTGAAACGTTAATTAACAACCGTCAATGCCGGCAAGAAGCCATTGTCAATTAGTCATATACGATTCTTATCAATTTAATTAAGAATTGAAACATTTGTGGTTGAATGTATGTGTCCTGACATTAGGGTTTGGAAGATAAGTGACTTGATTTGATATGTAGACCGAGTAATGGAAGGAAGTATTCAATGTTTTTTTTTTTTTTTTTTTTAAGGATGCCATTTTATAAAAAAATAAAAAAAAAATTCAAATATTCGGACTTAGATTAAAATTACACCAAGGTTAAGTCAAATTATACGTTGTATGCAATGTGAGAGCAACAAAAGTCATCTTCTATATTTGGGCCAAATAAGTAAATCATTGCGTATGAAGTGGCTAAGGAGTAGAAGCCTAGAAGGTGATTTTGCATTATCAGGAAGAGAATGTTTGGTTAAAATAACTTCACTAACATGTGTTCGTCTTCCTCAACCTTGGTATGGTATGAACCCCCTCTACCGGCCGTCCTTGCTTTCTCTACTTGATTTTTCTTGGTTTTCCTACTTTTCGATTTTGAAATTAGTGTTCATATCTGGTGTTACAAGTTAGTCTCATTTTCCTAAAGTGTCATATCCTTTTTTTAGGTACATTTTATTTTTGGTGTTTTAATCATGTTATGCACGTTTATAGTTTTTAGGCTTTATTTTAGTTGGGTCATACCCTTTGGTCTCGTTTGGCAATTCAGACTGTACTTACTATTTCAGTCGGATAAGATAATTTGTCATCAAATAGTACTGACTAATTAATTGGACGTTTGGTACAACATCGAACTAATAATCGTATTAAATATGACTTTAGCCCTTCAAACTCAATTTTCTTTATATAAAACCTTACATAACTTTTTTACTCAAAGAAAACCCAATGACTAGGATCCACATAAGCAAATTCATTAACTTCATATTAATTCACACATTTTACATTTTTCACATGCCTAAAATACCCCCATTACATACTTGATGTAGACAATTAATTGTAAGGAAATAGTAAATGATTTAGAAAGGTATTGAATTTTTATAAACTATTCGATTCAGTTTTTTCACCCTACTCTTGAATACTTTTGAATTTATCCTTTTTTTATTAATATATTAGAACATTGGATTTCATTATCTACATGCACATTAATTTACCTACGAACAATTATACCATGGGTGTAATTCGATGTATATTAAGAAGAAATGTAGTTCAATGTATATTAAAAAGAAGAAATAATTTACCTATATTAAGAAGAAATGTAGTTCGATGTATAGTATTAAAAATACTATGTTACACCCATGTTTATACAACAATAAAACGTGCCTAACATGTCTAACAATACATGAAAAATAATTTACCTACAAGTTAGAGAAATGTTATTTGGTTGGGTGTAGTATAAATTTTTTTAATAATTGGAAAAGTTAAGTATAGCTAGGTATAGTGTAATTTTTTTTTTATATAATTAGAACAAATTAATTTACCTACCTACTCTTTGAAATGTTCATTTCCAATGATGCAAAATGTTCATTACCTAACTACAAATTAATTTCCAATAATTTACCTACAACAATTATACCATGGGTGTAATGTAACATCTTTCTTCACAATGATACAAAATATTGTATGTACCAAAAACAAAACTTGCCTAACATAAGTACTTGTACATGGAAAATAATTTACCTATAACAAAAGAAATGCAGTTTGATGTATAAAATCAACAATATTATGTTCCACTCATGTTTATACAACAACAAAACATGTCTAACATATATAACAATACATAGAAAATAATTTACCTACAAGTTAGAGGAATGTTATTTGATTCAAAATATGTAATATAGGTGTAGTATTTTTTTTTTAAAATAATTGGAACAAACTAATTTACCTACCAATTAATATGGATAAAATTGCTACAAAATATATCACGAAAAAAAAAAAAAACTACTTTTCTAGTTTGACATAGATACGGTTAATGCAAACACTTTTTTCATTTTATTTCACTTTTTCTACTACTCTTAATTTGGCATAAATTTAGGAATTTGAAAAAGGGACCATAAAGTATGAGTGGCATGAGTGTAAATAAATTGTATTAATATGTCAATAGTGTTCCTATATGTTTGCAAATTTTAAATTTGGGCTTAAACTGGATCTTTAAAGATAGATGGGTTTTTATCTAGAAATAATGAATTGTAAGGGCCAAAATCTAAAGCACCCTTTATATTATACTTGTACTGTACTGGATAAGAGAACTTAGAACTAACTTTTTTAAGAGAAAAAAATTAATCATTAATGAAAAAGAAAAAGAATAAAAACAAAAAACAAAGTGCAAAAAGAATCCAGTTTAATGATTAATGGAAAAGAAAAAGAGTAGGAGAAAAAAGTTGTCAAATGCAGAAAGAACCCAGCAGCCATTACACCAACGTGGGTGGATGGTGTTAAGCAGCGGCGCGGAGCACAGACATGCAGGTTCAAGTGGTATAGGCTGAAGCAGAGGGTGCGATGGCAGGTTTCGAGGAGTGAGGTTCTCGGGTCTGGGATCTGGCAAACAGCGACAACGAATTGTGACAGATACACGGTCTGGGTTCTGGGCTTCAACTCAACGTAGCTCGGCTTTAGACTTCCAACTCCCACATGAAATCTCTCCCAATTTCGAATTTAATCCCCACACACCAACAAAATCAATTAGCAATTAAGCCACAAACCCAGATATTCGAATCGTGATGCCCAGAAACGGAAGTCACGGTGCCCATTTGGGTTCGATCTGCTACCTCCGGTTCTCTGTTCGCATCTGCTTTGTGTGGATCGTTCGATCTGCCACATCTGGATCTTTGTTCGCATCTGCTTGGTGTTAATCGGAGGTTGCGACCCCCAAAAGCTGATGGCAGGATAGGCCTGAGAAAGGAGAGCGTGATTTTTCTTTGGCAGAAGTCCGACTAATAATACCAAGGTTGGAGGGGTATTAAAATGGTGGGACCGGATTAAATAATCCAGTTTATTTAATACCAAACTTACCAAACACCGATTTCGTAGTATTAGCGTTATCCAATGGTTTTATACAGCATGTCAAACGAGATTCAACAAGGCATATAATCCAATTAATTGTTTAATTCTTAGTTTATACTCCTACAAAAAAATAAATTCTTGGTTTATATATACTCTAATGAGCAAGTTCTCTACTGATTTTTCCCCACATCATTAATATATAAGCTGAGTTTAGGAGAGCATTTTCTAAGTATCCGGTATTTAAACATGTGCTCCACGTGTCATAATGCAAGTAGAGAAACATATAAATATATATCATTTTTTCCACTTGTATTATAAAATATAATTGTTTTTTCAACAGTGGAAAGAAAAGAAGATTGATTTTTCGTACTTTTTTGGTTAGATTATTTTGATACTTGAATGAAGTACCAATCTCTAGATTCCTATCGCAAGAAACTTATCATCTTGTCATATATTATACAATCTTGATAATAAAAATTAAAAAATATTCATGATCACAAAATACTTTCTGAAGAAACACATCGTTTCTACTAAGAACGTTCAAGTTCTAAGTACCTTGCTTCTTATTAAAGTAAACACCTATTTCTTTAATTAAAAAATTAATTTTTTTAATAAAATATTTTCAACAAAAGCATTTATGAGGAGATGGATTTACAAATTTACCGGATAAATTCTTTATGAGCATTTTAAAGACTGTTTTATTAAAAAAAAAAAAAAAAGTTGTAAAGACTGTTTTCCCACTCTTTGGGTGATAAAAGGATTATTTTGAACAAAATATATTATTTACACTAAGGGATAGAGAGAGGGGATGATCTTAACCTCACAATGGATTAGTAATAATGTGGTTTAAATTCGCATTTGGAAAGAAACGAATTTAAGACTTCTCACTTACAAATAAAGAATAATACTACTAGATCTAATACGAAGTGACGGCTAATAAAAGAATTATTAAACGTGGCAAATATCCGAAATAGGTCGGTAACTTGGAAAGGTAGCAACTCGTGAGGCCCATTAGACAGGGCCCAACAACGACCCAATTAACCATCCGATCTCTTCTTCTTCCTCCAAACCCAAAGCTTTGATCCGACGGCTTGTTGTTTACGTTGTCTGAAACCCTAAATAAAAAATAAAAAATCTCAGGGTTGTCGAGCATGAAGGAGGGCGCTGCCTAAAGGGCTCGAGTCCCATGAGAAAAAGATGCTGGTTAGAGCAACCCTACACCTCCTCCTCCATCGGCGCACGTTAGCCCCTTCCAGTCTCCCTCCGGTCCGATCGCCATGTCGAGGTCCGTCGCCTTTCCTTTCTGTTTTTCTGCTTTTTGTTTCAGCTAGGGTTTGGGTTTTTTGTGACGATTTGTTTTAGTGATTAGAAAGCAATCGCCTTTTATTTGGAAACATTGGAAAATTGGGTAGTTGTTTATAATTCTTGATTTTTGTTTTTGATGTATGAATCATTGTTGCAAATGGGAATGGAGTGTCGATTTTTTTGACAAATGAAGCGATTTTTCTATATGTTTGCGAATTGGAATGGTAATATGATGATTTTAATTGGGTTGGTATTTGCAATGCAGATTTTTGACCTTAAAAAGCTTTAGAAAAGTAGCGAATACGGTTGTTAAAAGCCCGAAACAGAGTTTTCCGGAAGCGGAAAAGTATGGGACAATTGTTAGAATTGGCCTACATCATCCCCAGTACAGATTCTACCGGGACTATACGGTTCCTACTAGAGGACATGCCACATTCGCATTGTACAATACCACAAAGGGTTCTTACCGGAGTAATTATTCCCGGAGTTTTTCTGTCATTCCTACAAGAAGTGCAGTGAGACATCATGCCCAACTTGCTTGGAAAAGGCTCTCCGAAAGATTTTCCTCTAGTGGTCGTGGATTCTCGCGTATAAATAATTTTGCACAAGCTTTCAGCTTGGCTGTAACCCGTTCTAACCTGTTGCTTCCTGGTATTTTTGCCTTCACAAGTGGGAAGCTAGCATGGTCACAGAGGTCTTTGGCAGAAACGGAATACCAACCACCAGGAAATACTTTGTACATGCGTGCACAGGATGGACATGCTTTTATGAACTCATTAGCGTTTGCAGTTTTAGAAGGTGCAATCTTGATATTCAGAGCAGTCGCCCTAGGAATCTTGTTCACACCCAGCATAGTGATGGCTGCATTTGCTGATTGCTTTGGACCTGAGTTTAGGAAGTTGTGGCTTCATGTTGTTCACCGAACATTGGAATTGGCAGGTCCAGCTTTCATCAAATGGGGTCAATGGGCAGCTACACGGCCTGATCTCTTCCCGAGAGATTTATGCACTAAACTCTCTGAGCTTCACACCAAAGCTCCAGAACATAGCTTCGCCTACACGAAGAAAACTATCGAACGAGCATTTGGACGCAAGCTGCCCGAGATTTTTGACAATTTTGAAGAGAAGCCAGTAGCATCTGGAAGTATTGCTCAAGTGCATCGAGCAACTTTAAGATTTAGATACCCTGGTCAACAGATGAAGCCCATAGTAGTTGCAGTAAAGGTTAGACACCCCGGTGTTGGTGAATCAATTAGGAGAGATTTTGCTATAATCAATCTGGTTGCAAAAATTTCAACTTTCATTCCTGCTTTAAAGTGGTGGAGATTGGATGAAAGTGTGCAGCAGTTTGCTGTTTTTATGATGTCTCAAGTTGACCTAGCGAGGGAAGCTGCCCATTTGAGCCGCTTTATTTATAATTTCCGTAGATGGAAGGATGTCTCTTTCCCAAAGCCTGTGTATCCACTTGTGCATCCTGCTGTTTTGGTGGAGACTTATGAACAAGGGGAATGTGTCTCACACTATGTTGATGATCTTGAAGGGCATGATCGGATTAAATCTGCACTTGCTCACATCGGGACACATGCACTTTTGAAGATGCTCCTGGTAACATTTATACCCTTCATGTTTGTTGCAATGCATTTCTGCTTTAGAACTATGGTGATTGCATTGTGTTTGAACCTCATAAGCATCTCTTTGTATGTTAAAGTTAGTGATTTCTACTGTTTGATATAGCTGAAGGTTGTCTTAATACTTTAATAAGAAAAAGCATAATTATCGTATGCATGAATTAGCTGATGACTATAAGCAGCTGACGACAGTCCCCATGCCCAGCTTGCTATTATGCATTATGTGTAACTTTTTATTTTCTTTTTTGTTCAGTACATTCTAAGTTAACAGAATCTCTTCCTTCAGGTGGACAACTTTATTCATGCAGACATGCATCCTGGAAATATCCTTGTCCGGGTGGCTCAGAACAAGTCTTCTAGGAAGAGACTCTTCAAATCAAAGCCACATGTCATTTTCCTTGATGTAGGCATGACTGCTGAACTCTCTAAAAATGATAGAGTAAACTTAGTGGATTTTTTCAAGGCGGTTGCTTGTCGTGATGGGCGCACTGCTGCTGAGTGCACACTCAGACTATCAAAGCAACAGAAATGCCCTGACCCAAAGGCTTTCATTGAGGTAATGATGGGAAGTTTATTTGTAATTCTACGTATGCTTAGGGAACTCAATTCTCTTTAACTTAATTCACCATAAAAGGTTTTGCCTCTTGTTTGGTTAGCTCATTAAATAAATTGCAAATTTTATTTCCCCTTTAAATATATATTTATCATTAAGTTTATGATTATGTAAAGAAACATTTCATGTTTGGAAATATTTTGAATCAAACTTTCCCTAGTAATAATTTCTTGTCTCAAAGTGTGAATTCTATTAATCACAGTTGTAAGATGTGATATGTGTACTATTCACTCCTTGTTTCATTATTCGTGTATTAAGGGTTGTAGTTAAGTGCAGTTCTTAAATGTTATTACGTACTTGAGAAGCTTGCTTTACAAGTTTCCCTCAATCTACTATTGTTCTTACAGGAAGTGGAGGAGTCATTTGCTTTCTGGGGTACTCCAGAAGGTGATCCAGTCCATCCTGCTGAGTGTATTGAGCAGTTACTGGAGAAAGTTAGGCGTCACAGAGTCAATGTTGATGGCAATGTCTGTACTGTCATGGTAACAACTTTGGTACTCGAGGTGATTCCGTTTTCCTTTATATATCCACCACGGCTGAAACATGGCTATTCTCTTATGAAATGAAACCTGTTGTTGCATTCTGTAATCCTTGCAATACAAGCACGAGCAATTGCCCGTCTGTTGTTGATTGCTTAACTCCTTTCTGCTTCTCTTTATAAAGCCAATTTTGTTTTCTTGTAAAACTAAAACGAATGGGATTAGATTTCACAACTGATGGTTGATTATTTGAGTGATTTCGTCGATAACTGCTCCCCATATCTGACTGATTGTGTTTTGCAGGGATGGCAGCGGAAACTCGACCCTGGGTACGATGTGATGCACACATTGCAAACGCTACTTCTCAAAGCCGACTGGGCAAAGTCCCTTTCCTACACAATTGAGGGGCTAATGGCTCCATAAGAAGGTCTTTGTCAGTGCTACTGCTACATTTACAAAAACAATTTTGACACTTTTGAATCCCAAAATATACCATTCCCAAGAAAAACGGACACGAATGCTTTGATCTTTAATTTGATTTCATTTTATTCAATATTTTGAAGGCTCAATCCTTTGTGTATTATTTAGCTTGTTTTCGGCGAAAAACGTTTCCTGTTTTGAAGCCTGAAGCAAAAACAGTAGTGGAAAAAATAGAGAAATAAAGTGGAGATGTATTCTTTCCTGTACAGCTTGCAGTTTTACAAATTAATGCCTTCCTTGAGATTATTTACTTGACATATCTGTTTACGGCACTTATCATTGTTGTTTAAGTTACTCTCCCCTCGTCTCCTCTTGCCAAGAACAAAACAAAAAACATGAGTAGAAATTTTCTCTCGTCGGGTCGGATCGGATCGATCCAGTTGGAACTACGAACTTGATATTACCAACAAAATATAGAATCAATCAAATCGCAAGATTTCAATGCAACGGAATAGAGTGAACAAAAACAGCTAGATACGAGGAATAGAGTGAACAAAAACGTACGGAAAAGACGAAACCGTTACCCTAATGACTTGACCATTAAAAGCTACAATAGCTACACTCGAAAAGTTAGTTTTCGCTCGCCAGTTCTCGTGCCATCCGAAAAGCGTTCAGTAGTGACCCAGACTCGAATGTTCTATGCCCATAAAGGATCGGAAAACATCATGGTTATATGTCGTGAAATGAAATTGTACCAGCACGCTACTTGCTGGGTAATGAAGCAGGGTTTCGAGAAACATTCCCGTCTGATGTAAGATCAATGCTTCCCATTCCTTCTGTTTCTTGTTCTCTGCTGGGAAGGAACAATAACGCTTAGCTCTTTTATCGTGACCGCAACAAATGAAGAATGTATATACACCTCTCTGTATAATAGAATCAAAACAAATCAAAGTAGCCTCTCCATGATCTACAGCTGACGCAGTTTCCAGATGTTCCTAGAAGATATAGCCGTGATCATCTAACCATTACCTGTAAGGAACATGGTAAGTGCTTAGAAAATCCTGCAGTATTCATGGCGGTGAACAAAACAGACAACTATACTTTCTCAGAATGGAGAGAATGAGCGGGTGAGCCAAGGTTTACACACACACACACACACACACACACACACACACACACAATACATGCATCATCATTCCATATGCCAGTCGATGTAGAAGCATGATTTAATCGGAAAATATGAGTTCTATACCTTTTATTTGAGTATGGATAGAGTCCAACAATTTGGGGACCTAGAGCCTCGGCAATGCAGAATTTACAAACAGGCAGTGGATACTCGACAATCGTTTAAAATCCCAACTGTCATGCAACATCTTGACATGTCCAAGGAAGAATCTCCATTTGTTTTCTTTTTTCTGAAAATTCTGCAGGTGCTAAATGTTGGAACTTGGAAGCACAGAGGAGATAAATGTCTTCCTCAGCGGGGGCACTTACATTGCACAAGTAAGCTCACGTATTTCTTTGATTGCTGAACTAATACTATTAAGGGCCATTCTCTTCACCTGCATTTCATGACAAGGGCAGACACTTTCTATCACTGATCAATTTTTATGCACATTATGGAGAAAAAATGACATCTCGTACTAATATCAATGAAAGTTCACCTCTAGCTTGTCAACTTTTGCTTTATGGTCTGCTGGAAGCAGACGGACTTCATCAGTTAACTGGATGCACTCGGCAACATTTTCGGGTGATACAAAGTCCAGCACCACATGCACACAAGACTGCATGTCAAAAGAAACAGAATGTCCAATATTGTGATAAATGGCGGAAACAATAAACTTATCTGCATAATAAGTACAAGTCCTGTAAAAATTCTTGGTAATCATTCCAAAAACTCAGAAGTAGTAAAATATGAAAGATTCAAAAGGTTTTTCTGAATACTAGATCATAAAAGTGTCACACACCTTAGAATTCCTAATCTGATATGGGCATCCAGCAGGTATGATAACAGCTTCTCCTATGTGTTGCTCGAAAGTCCAAGGCTCAATTTCTGGTGACAATGAGTGGTGGGTTAACTTCAGTTATTCATAATTCAACCAGTGATTGAAATGACACAAATTACACTTACTAAATTCCTCCTTGAGCCTTAATTTGTGACTTGAGTCTAGAAAGAAACTCTGATCAAGAATGGGATGAACAACCTGCAGTAAGTGTGGACGTCAAAAAGTAAGATAGTGTTTAACCTGATATGCTCAAATGCTGTAGCTATTGGTTTTGGGCTTACATGCTTATGAAAGTCAAATTTACGAGCGAATTCATTAGAGTGCCTTCTGAGATATTCTATAAGTTTTGGGACATCTTGTCTGCGAAACACATCCCATTGGGCACCACAAGACTTGTCCAAGGTTTGCTTTTCATAGCTATTGCAGCTGTCGACCAGAACCTCACACTTTGTATCTTTAGATGTTTCAGCATCATGAAGTCTCCCAGAGCTACTTAGTGTGGCTTCAGAATCAGTATCAGAATCAGATGTTTCAGCATCTGTGCATGCTTCATGCGTGGAGAAGCAAGACTCTCTAGCAATTCTTTTGCGTAAATGCATCTCCTCTCCGATCACATTATGTAGCCCTGCTTCTTTCATGGTTTCACTAAACAATAATGATTCTCCATTGTCTTTTTTTGCCACAAATTGTTCACGAGTAACCCTAGAAACCTCCCTCTGATATTGAGCCTTGTGCTTTTTCAGTAACTTTCTTATTTTTGAAACTTGTTCATCAGAGATAGGGACATCTGATGTATGTGCCAAAATGTTAACCTAGGGTCAAAAAACATCGACTGAATAAATGAAATGGAACACTTAGATCTGAAAAAATAAATGTTACCAAAGCAAAGCTAATCTTTAACAACCAAAAAATATATAAAAATGGTGAAGGTTTAGCAAACAGCTTATGGTTTTCTATATATTCTTCCACCTAAATTTTTACTCAAATGAATTTACCAAGACGTTAAATTAATGCTTGGTGAAGTTGTCCAGGTGAGGTGAGACTACATAATATCAACGTATAATTTCAAATAGAATGCATGGAAAGTATTTACAGTTTCTTCAACAATTAATATGATATGGTGCCTACTTGTCCAATTGCAGCACAACCTCAAAAGAAACAAGAGATCACTTGACAGTAAAGTAATAGGAATAATTACAAGGCATACCACATCATATGAGTCATAACATAGCTTCATCACTGCATTAGCTTGTACAAGTTGCTCGGTGCAGCCGTATGATATATAAACACACGGACCTAGATCAGGTTTTGGGATTTCTTGTGGCATCCTTGAAGCAAGATTTAAAAGCCCAGACATGGGATTCATGTATTCTTGAAGTGGTAGAGCTCGTATTACTTCAGCATAATGAACCGGAAACTGTTCCTGAAACAACTGCGAAGAAAGCCAACCCTTCAACTTCAGTGTCTCATTCCATACATTTCGTTGGGCCTGCCCCCTTAATGAACCCATGAAATACTGCCTGATTCCAAGTTCCACCTGCCATATAATATATATAAGTTTTTCTTTTAGAAGAAAGAAGGCTGGAGGGTAGGAATATAATCATGTGTACTTGAAGAGTTTAGAGATAAAGGAGGTAAAAATGCAGAGGACTATCAGTTTTCTTTTTAAGGGCTAAATTTGAGAATGGGATTAGGTGTAGAAATCGTGAATCAAAAGATAAAGAGAGCAAATCTACAAGCAGTAGAACTCCACTGACCTCGCACCAATCCAAGCAGTGGATAGCTTCATTTGAATTTGTGTTATTTTCATATCTAGCAATGCTCCCTTCAAGATAAGTGCAGAACATGGACACTGGATCCCAAGTCAAATCTGATGTAGTTTGAAGTACATCTCGGACTATTACAGGATGACCTTTACTCCAGTGCTTCTGAAAGTGCTCAACATTATCACCATTTGTGCCCAACAGCGTTGGGTAGTATAAGTAGTTATCGTTTGAGTTCTCTCTCACTGAAGCTTCTTGCAACTGTTGAATCCCATCAGTTTTCTGGTCCACGCCCAAACATAGTGGACAGCACAAAGACATGTCAGCAGTTTCTGGAAATTCATAGCTGCAAACTATTTCTTCTGCACTTACTTCTAGGTCTTTGATCCAACTTAATGGAAAAACACATCTCAAATCAAGGAGGCTGTCACCACAACCTCCAAGCTCCTTGGGTGGGCAAGATATACCATTAATAGCATTACAAGATTTCAAGCTAGGTACCGATGCAGAAGAAGGGTACGAACTGCGGAAACTTTGCTTATGGGTGGTTATTGGCTTCTTTACAAGTTGCCCCTTACGAGAGATGCAAGTTTTCTTTTTGTTAGACTGCTTCATGAGAGTTGTGTTTATACCACCAAAAAGGCTCCCACCTAAAAGATCTCGACAGCAACTTAGACAAAGGTTATAGGAACAATTTGGGCAGCTTCTATGGAGATCCACTATTGAAGCTTTGCATTTATTGCTGTTCCAAAAGTCATTGATGCACCACACAATCAATGCAAGATCATTACATAAATTTCACTTTAACCGTTAAAACATTGCAGAATTATAGAACATACCAGCAGTGTTGTTCGTTGCAGCTATATTCAGCCTGCTTGATATGAACTTCAGATAGCTTTTCCCCTGGTATTACGAAGAAGAAGATAGTTTTTTCAGTTATGACCACAAAGTTGGCGCAAAGAGCAACATTGTCAGTAGAATTACACACTACCTCTCATTTTTGCCTCTGCTTCTAGCTCAACTTTCTGATCTTGGTTTATTTGTTTTAGCACGGGAAGAAGCATACAAATCAGATAATGGAACTGTAGTATTACTTCAACTTTATTCTTAACCCCCAAATAATCCTGAAAAAAAGGGTGTGCATGATTTAAATCATTAGCATCTAACATCATACGAAGCATGAGCAAGTTCACAAATGAGCCAAATTTAATGTCAGACCTTACTTTCCGCTTCTTTTGATTGATTTTCAGAGCATTCCTTACAGGGGCAAGTTCCTCGACAGACTGGGCATGCCATTTTGACTTCGTCTTTTGTATCAAAGTACCTAAATTGTTTTAAAAACCAAGATTCATCAAGCCTTATCGGTTATAACAAGGAGAAGAACTTTAGCAAACAGCTTGGGAGCATAACGATATTATTGCAATGAGTTCTATTCCTACCAATGAACTGTCAGATTTGGCCCAGAGAATTGGATTCTCTCTGTGTCCCTACCAATTTTTTCATCTTGTAGGATGCAGAACATTCTACACAATCATGGCTTCTCATATAGATATCAGATACGCAGACAAGGGTGAATTTTCTAGCATGACAGAAATATACAAGTTCTTTATAGAGTTTTATTACAAAACTTCAATCTCTCGGATCAAACGAAAGATAGTGGTGAAATTTACATACATTTCAGTATTCAAGGCCAGTATTCTAACTAATGACGACCAAATCCATAAAAAAGGGTTGAAACAAGAACAGTGCACCAGCATTGCAGTCTATGAGAATTGGTAACAAGAAACTTAGCTCTAAGCTTCAAACATAAATTTGAGGCCATAATCCACAAAACACAAAACAAACCTTTCTTTGATGCAATTCAAGCAAAAGAAATGCTTCTGGCAACTCGAACACTTAATTAGAGCAGAAGAAACACCGCTCCCTCTTTTTCGACACCAATGGCACCTTCTCCTCTTACCTTTCCTCAACTTCCCCACATTATATGGCAGAACCTAAACCAAAAGAATAAAAATTTCAAAAACCATACGACCATAATTGTTTCTTTTGGTCATTCAACTTACCTGCAATGTGCCAGCAGGAACTGGCTCGATGTTCTTTGACCGAAAGCACCTCCGCCGCGTAGCAACCGGAGGCAAATCAGCCCCGACCTTCCCATCAGAAGACGAATTGGAACCTGCATTGCCGGACCTAAGCCTCGGCGACTGCGAGGAAGATGAAGAGATTGCCATTCGGCCATTGGGCAAGTCTCTGGTGAGATCACCGCCGCCGTCATCGTCGTCCTCATCACCATCCTCACTCTCCTCCACAACATTCTTCTTCTTCGTAGTCGTCTGGTTCCGCTTCTCGACCTCCCTCCTCAGCACCATCCGTATGAGCTCCAAATTCAACTCGCTCTTCTTCAACTTCACCTTCCGCTTCTTCTTCTTGCAATTCTTCACCGCCTCGTCGGATCGCTTCCGCTTCAGCAGCTTCACCAAATTCTCCACTTTCCGTGCCCTAATTTTGACTCCGCCGCCGTTTCCGCTGCCGTTTTGATCTTTTTCCCCCGCGTTTTTGGGCGTCCTCTGGAGCTTGAGTGACTCGGGAACTTTCTCTCTGAACTGACGGTGACGGCCTTGGAGATAGTGAATCTCGCAGAGCTTCATGTCGTCCATGACCCTCCGCTTGCACCGCCATTTCCGGCCGTCGGTCCGGCCGCACCGCAGATGGTCCGGCAGCGCACCCTCCTCGCCCATTCCACAAAATTGATCTGATTTTCCCGGAAAATATCTAATTTTCTCGGGAAAACGCTCGCGACTGAGAAAAGAGAGACAAAGCAAGGGGCTTTTGAGAAAGGAAAGGGATTATTTTTAAGGGTTTTGGGAATTTTACTTTTTTCGTATTTATATTGGGAGAAACAGATGGAGCTTAATCTAAAGGATTGAGTTTTGAGGGGCATATTCCGTAATTAGAGGGGAAGAAGGAGTCCCATTTGGTCTCGAAATCGTGCATCTGGTCAGATTCAAGAAATCAACATCCAAGATAATCTGGTCAGGTTACACCTCTGCAACTCTGCTGCTGCACTGAATTCTCATATTTTGCAAAAAGATTTTTTTTTTTTTTTTTTTTTTACTGTTATGAATTTGGTTCGACAGGAGGCTGATTCAGTGACAGTTTACTAAATTTGGCTGCAATTGGTTTTTACCATGCATGGGCACAGTGATATCTCTTCGCATTATCGTGTTGTGTTGTATTTCCGAATCATGTTGTATTATCTTGTTCGTGTCCATGCATCGTAGGTTTTTATTCGGTTTTTCTCACTACATATTTTTCAATTTGCAAATTTGGGGTACTTTTTATGCAGCTTTGATTGATAGGTTGTGTTGCATGTGATTAGAGCTCTGAATTCAAAGTTTGGAATTTTGATAAATTGATGTGGCAATTCGAATGCTTTTCAGTTTTTAGTGTGTGTGTGTGTGTATAGTTCAGTTTTTAGCATGTCCAAATTTAACGTGCTGTATATATTTTATTTTGGGTTAATTTGCTGCAACTTTGGACTATCTTTTGTTTATTTGGGATTTAAATAAGGAAGAAAAAGAGAAAAGGAGTGTCCCATGCAACTGCTTATTGAAATTGTTTTTCTGGCTTTTCTTCATCTGATTGCCATGCTATGCAGCTGCGAACTTGCAATGCTGCATCCGACTAATTCTAGTTTTAGTTATTTTAATTGAATTTGTCTGATATTATGCAGTATGTAAACTTTCTTCACTTTCATGAGCAATCATGAGAAACAACATGATTTATAAAAAACATGCATGCTACGTATATCATTGCATTATAATTCAGTTGTTAATTTGTTCGTTTGAAGTTTAATTCATTATGAATTAATTTAGCATGCACTTAAGATTACTCCTTTGTTGTCGACAAGAGCAATTTAGATTATCGCTTTGTCCAAATAGATGCAGCTTTGCACGTTCCATTTCCTGGAAAATGGCATTGGCATTATCTTTTTACAAGTTTTTATGGTCATTTGGAAGAATTGTGAAGTTGATAACAAAGAAAAGAAAGCCTGCATAGTGCTCCTAGAAAAAACACGTGGGTTCCATACCAAGATATTGCTATTTCCCGAAGTAGCATGCTGTACATAGCTTTCTAGTTAATTACACAGCTCATTTGTACCTAATTTAATTAAAACAGAATAATGCTTTCATTAAATTTCTTTTTTTTGTTTCATTTGAAAAATATAAATTGATATGAAGTATATATACAATTTGGTTCGACGAACGTCTTGAGATTCAAACAATTTACGATGATATAATTAGTAAATATGTTCTTCCTCGTGTCAACATTATATACATGCATCCTGCATGAAGAATATCTGCATATCATCTTCTGCGGAGGACAATCTTGCCTTCTGCATCTTCATGCACAATGGCTACAACTTCATCAGGAGGAACGTTCCACCAGATCCTAGGCTCCTCTAGCTGATGTCCAATTTGAGCAAATTTATCTGCGGCTCGATTGCCTTCCCTATAAACGTGACTCACAATGCAACCGTTGAGTTTTGGCAAAATCGAATTCACATCGCTAACTTGCCTTTGAACTTCTACACATTTAAAATCTTTCTTTCTTTTCACAATAATATTGAGCAATGCCTTGGCATCTCCTTCAAGCCACACGTCTCTAAAGCCATTTTCTAACACCAACTCGAGGCCTCTTTTTAGGGCTGCCAACTCAGCAATGGTGCTGTTGGCTTCTCCAATGGACTCAGCAAACCCTAGCAAGAATTCTGCCTTGTGGTTCCTAATGACCCCTCCAATGCTAGCTTTTCCTGTTTTGCCTTTTGAAGATCCATCGAAGTTCAACTTGGTCCATCCAATCTTGGGCTTTTCCCATTTCACCGGAATCGGCTTTTTTCGATAATTTCTTACTGAAAACCAACCGGGCTTTGTAGTACTAGTTAGACTTTGGCACCTCCAAATTTTTGTAAAGGCTAACATGATTTCTCCGCTGTAGACTTGTACTAGTTTAATCGGTGGTGTTATAAGAATGACTGAAAACACTTTCAACTATCAAAAACGCTTTCGGCAATGTTTGTTCGATGTGAGCTTGTAACAAAAATGCGCTTCATCGATCATCACGTGTATGGTTTTTCAGAGAGAGCACTTTGAAATGAAACCTTCAATTGATTAAGTACAATATGGAATATATAGACATATATCTGCATTTTGATGCTAATCAGAAGTTTAGATTAACTGAAAACCAACACGATTGTGTAAAATGAACTATTGCTTGACGTAATAAAGGTCTTCTCCTTGGTTATGAAGTTGAGTGGAGCCAAAGCAATTAGAAGATTCAGAATTCTGGAACGCTAATTGAGGCAGCAAGCAGCATTTGAATTATACGGTTTATACCAAAATAATATTTATGAAAATTTCCAGAGAGGTTTCTTCAAAATTCGCAAAAGCATATTCTGATTTATATTTTTTATGGGTTTTGTTTGAAGGAAAAGCTTAAGTGTACGACTACTGTTACGTTTACGTACAGGGATGGTTGCAGTTTTGCATGAGGAGTGAATTTTCTATTTGTGTTCATGACATGAACATTGACCTCGATTAATGCTTAATTTGGAATTTAGATCAAAAAAAATCTAAATATTAATTTTACCAAGAAAATTAGGAAGTGCTTGCAAAATCAGTATTCCTGGTCCTCTTTTATGTGTATTTTGTATTTGGGTATAGCTTGTTATATTTAATTAAACCCCTATTTTTTTAAATAAGATTGATACTTTTAGGTTGAAAGAATAAAAAAACTGAGAAAAAGTCAGACCTCATGCTTGCTCTATTGAAGAAATTGAATATATAGATCAAATTAATAATAATTATAACAGTTGTTATTCCCTAATTTCCTACTCTCTTCTCAAAAGTCAAATTCAAAGAAATTAAGGAACAAAATAATTTATCATATTGGTAATTGAGGAGAGACTGAACTTCCAATCTCAAAAAGAGTTGCAGGCTATACAATATATATATATATATATATATATATATATATATATATATAATTACGTTACAAAAGATTTTTCGATGGCATTTCCTGGACTTACTAGCTTCCCAAGCGTTGAAGAAAAAGGCCTAGTTACAACATTGAAAGTTGAAACAATAGCTAAGCACTTGCCAAAATGGATAGAAACATAATTGGGTGCAGCGTTGATGAAATGTTTCGATGCCCTAATGAAGATTCAGAAGGAATACGAACTTTCATCAACGCTGCACTCAATGATGTTTCTTCAATCTGGATCCTCCAGTGCTTCCTCATTAACTGTATGACTGATTTGAGCCCCATACATAATATATATTGGGTGCGGCAACTAGCAATACATTAGATTGAAGATGCAGTACACAAAGTTGTATTCAATCTCTTGACCTTGTACTACCAGCTCAAAACTGCTGCTGCTCTCTAGATTTGTACTGCTGACTATATATGGTACTGATCAAATTTGTTGTACTACACTACACGCCACCTAGATTAACCCCAAACACCTCTCTCTATAGATCTGTTATTTTCTTTAATTATCATGCATGATTAATCATTAGATTATTTTTCTTAAGAGAGATTAAGTTACGCACGTAAAAAACAATAATGAGTAGTTCCAGTTATAGGGCAAATATTCTTTGAAAATTACATGGCAATAACCCTAATTTCAAACCAGATTCTTTATTCTTTTAGGGTGGTGTTATCTACACACTCATTTTTACTTCTTACACACTCCTCTTAATTTTCGACCGTCGGATCGAATGAATTGAAAAAGATCATGAACAAAAATTAACAAGGTGTGTGAGAAATAAAAATGAGTGTGAATAACACTACCCTTCTTTTATTGTAACTATTTTCAAACTCTCATTTTCTCTTTTTGCACTGCTCCTTTTATTTTCATGCCTTGATTCTCTTTCGATTTATTCCTTTAATATCTAGAAAACAAGAGAGAAATGCAGGAAGAAATAAGAGTGCGGAAATCACTTCTCTTTATATAAGAATTAGGAGATGAATGTTACCATCAGACCCCTTGGAAAATGACAAAATGCAATACAATTATACACATGGTGTTGGAGGTACCCCAGCCTCTCTAAAAGCACTAAGATTTCATTTACAAAGTTTCATAAACTACAAGCTTAGGTATCGTTTGGTATGCAGACAAGACGGGACGGAACGGGACAGGACGGGACGGAACGGAGTGGGAGCAAAGATGCCCTCGGATGGAAACGAGGAGGAAGAAGAAAGAGACGGATAGGTTATAATTTTGTGTTCCACGGATGTGGAACGAGTCGTTCCAGGGTGGTGAGGTGGAACGAAAATTCACCCAAAACTCGTCCCGTGGAACCGCTCGTTCCACCCGTTTTAGGCGCAACAAACGTGGGACGGAACGCCTTGTCCCACTCTGTTCCGTCCCGTCCCACGTACCAAACGGTACCTAAGTGACCAATAATATCAACTAATCCCTTTTTATATACATATAAGAACTAATTGCAACGATTCAGACCAAAGAACTCAAAAAATGAGCATCTTAGGCATCACTAGCACAAATATATACGAAAATGAAGGATGCATGCATTAAATTCTTATCTTCTACGACGAAAAACGATCTTACCCTCGGCATCTTCTTGCACGATGGATAACACTTCATCGGGAGGAATGTGCTGCCAAATTTGAGGCTTTCCATAACAATGTCCCAATTTCGCAAACTTATCAGCGGCCCTGTTTCCTTCTCTATAAACGTGAGTCAGGACGCAGTTGTTAATCTCCGGTATGATCAATTTTATGTCACTAATCTGCCTTTGTGCCTCTGCGCATCGAATCTGCCTCCTCTGCGCGATAATCTGAAGCAATGTCTTCGCGTCTCCTTCGAGCCACACGTCGCTCCAACCATTTTCCAACACCAACTCAAGGCCTCTTCTGAGCGCAGCCAGTTCCGCAATGATGCTGTTGGCCTTTCCTATGGATTCAGCATAACCAAGTACGAACTCGGCCTTGTGGTTTCTGAACAGCCCTCCAATGCTAGCCTTTCCCACTTCGGGTTTGGAAGATCCATCAAAGTTCAGTTTAGTCCAGCCAATTTTCGGTTTTTCCCATGACACCGGAATTGACTCCTTGTGCAAACTCCGGAATAGGCAAACCGGACGTTGTTGTATTAGTTTTTCGAACCTCAAAATCTTATTGAAAGCTAACATTTTAAAGTATATATTTACGCTTCTTCCTAAAAACTATTTTAAGTAAACATATTGCAGTGTTTAGCAAAACTGCCATTACATGAAATGAAGAGAAAAATGACGAGTTTTACAGAACAAAAGGAAGACGAAAAGCAAGTCGAACGTTTCTTAATGCTAAAGTTATGAATCTATTAGTGCCCTTAATCCTTTGGAACATAAGAAACTATAGCTTCACGTAACCATGTATTGAAGGAGTTGTAGTCGAGAGAAGGCAAGGTATAGGGTTTACAACAAGGCAGTGTTTAGTTAATAATCTACAAGTTTCTTGAGACACGCGTGAATACTTAGATGACGAGAAATGGCTAGAGAGGTTTTATTCAAGAACTCTCAAACACATTATAATGTTTATCCAGACATTTTCATGGGGTTTGATAGTGAAAATTGATGAGTTTGGTTGATAAAGTGGATGCTATGATATTAACATATATGCACGGAGAACTTGAGATGAACCGTTAAATGGTAACTGTAAAAACACCGATTTTATCCTAATGGGATAAAAACTGCAAATTTAACTGTATTTTATCCATAAAACTAGTGGGAAATCCGAAAAGTAAGAATGCTTAAATTTAATTTGGGTATTTTCAGGAAATGAGAGGACAAAAATGAAAAAAAAAAAAACCTCAAGGGCTGAGGAGATATAGAGAAAGCATGTAATGCGGTGTTAACTTTGGTCAACTGTGATTCAGATGATCAAATTGGATTGAGATCCTCAAGGGATCTCACACTCCAGAGTCCGTGAATCGAACAATTCAGACCATTCAAGAGAGAGATATATGGACGTTTGAGAGAGATTGTATGTAAAGTGGACCAGTGAAATAGGCTAATAAAGGACAACATATTTTAAATTAAACTGTCCGAAATGCTTGATCCGTTGGCTCCGAAGCGGATCTCAATCCGATCAAATTAGTTGCCTACAGTTTACCCTCTGTACAAAATTGGCAAGGTCAATAAGCAAAATCTTGAGTATAACCAAAAGTATATTCTCTCTGTCAGTCTCTCTCTATTTTCATGAAGTACGGGATATGCCCTTGTTACGCGGTAGAGAGACAATGACTGGGTCAACGAAATTTCCTGCCTATTTGCAATATATCTTCATGTCACACTACATATCTCTCTCTCATTCAAGTAAGAATAAAAGTTCTACAAATCAATGACATGAAAAGTTATGGATTTTTAAACAAGGCATATCAAACTATACACCCAAAACAAATCATTTACACGGTTGCAATTCGCAGTTCCTAATCGTTCTTCAATTCATCGGAAGGACGAAATTAGTATTCAAACGAGCAATTTTATTTCTTCAATCCCACACTTCTGCTACTTAGAATTTTTCCTTACCAATGAGCCACAACCAGTCAAGGCAAACCCCTGCAAATATGCCTCCCAAAAGAAACAGAACAAGTATATTTCCCAAGGCATTTTGCTCAGGTCCCTGCAAATCAAACAACCAGAAATTAATTTTGATTTCATTTCATTAGAAACCGCGAAAACATATGTTATATTCGGAACAGGTTACGTACGTTGTAGCCTTTGGGTGCCACTGTCATGACACAGACAGTGAGATAACCATTTGTTAATCCTAAGATTGATGTCAGCAAGATCATCCACCCTTGGTCAGCGTACTTTCCTGTGAAGTAGTACGCTGGAACGAAGAGGAAACGCAATAGGATTGCAATCAGGAGGCCCTTTCTGGACTCAATCTTCAGGCATTTGATGAGGGGTATGTATCTCGATATCAAATCCAACACATTGTACATTGCAACCAAGACAAGCGGATACCTGAGAGAGTTCACAATGAGCAAACGCACCAGAGTAAATGAGATTACGAGGCATGCTTAGAGAACAAGCGTTTAAAATATGAAAGGAATCGAAACTTACCATGTCCCCAACTGGTGATTTCCGGTATTTTCGAATATGAATCCAGGGAAGATTGATAATGTCAGCACATATATCAGAAACAAGTCAAGGCAAAAATCTATATTCTGCTTGAATATTTGCATAGTGCTCAATCGAGTTGGAACTGCTTTGGCATCGTTTGAGACCTGCGATAATTTTAGAAAGGTTTTTAGTAATTGGATATCCAAGCAGATCCTCAAGAACAGGCATCATCAGAATTTAAAGAAGTTCAATACTTCTATGTCTGCTTGTGTTTGGACTCCAGCAGCAGCAAGATCGGCGGTTACAGTTTTAGAGCCTTCGGAAGCTGCCTTTGAGCGGTAGTATTTCACTATAGGCAATCTCGGGAAGTAAAATGCATATAGAAGAATACAGAGAAACTCGGTGAATGTAGAAATTGTCAGGAACAACACTGCAAAAGATCAGTTACACAAGAAATTATCACTGACCAAGGAACTCAAACTATCCTTCAGAAAGTATTATTATGCTAGCTTCAGAAAGCAGCTTAGTATGGAATCTGCTTCGCCGCCTAATATGTATTTTGTTTTCCTAGGACATATTTGATAAAGAACGTAGAGCACAACTTCTACAAACCCCAAATCCACATCCTCGGCTTTGACACATACAACCACAATATAACAAGAAGCATATGAATATATATCAACCACCCCAACTGTCTATATGTAAAGGAAATTGACATACTCGTCCCCTTGCGAAGACCATCATGAGACTTCTCAAAAGCAGCTTTTGTCATCAGCCTCAAGCCAGAGGTTAGAGCGCCTGATGCAGCCAAACCAGCAAAGAAGGACTGCGGAAGCAGAACATTAAATTATAAACAGAAGTCATAATCATTAACGAACTGTGAAAAAAAAAAAACTAACCTGGATGAATTCAGGACGCATCAACGATAGGTCCCCGACCATTCCACCTTGAACATGGGCATCTGCAACCCCAAATGCAGCAACACATGCGCATATACCAATATAAGGTCCAACTCCTCCGCCCGCAGACGTGGCTACATCCACCTATTTACAAAGTTGACAGTGAAGTTAATTGATCGAAAGCAACAGAAAACGTGTAACAGAATAGAGTGCAGGTTTTTCTTACGATTATAAGCATCAAGGTAGCGAGGAAGAAGAGAGCATATCCAATTAAATTCCGCTTTCTGGTGTCAACCTTTGCTTCATGGTATGCTAGTGTTGCCATTGTTACAAGTGCAAACGGTTGATAAACAAGGGTGAGAACCCGCGATGGATGGTAAGTCTACGAAAAGAAATTTTCATCAGACTTTTCAAGACTTCCCTTGCAAACAACCCAAGGGGAAAATAAAGTTCAAAACTTTTCCATAGCCCTGCAACTTCAAGCCTGATTCACTTAATCTGAAAAGATCATTTGTAGCGCTTACCGGAAACAACTTATAGTAGTAATCACCTATGGTGAGCATACTGTTCCAAGCAACAAGGGATCCCAGCCCCAGGAACCAACAAACTGCTAAAGCTTTATACTGTCCCTGCTTGTTGCAACAATTCAAAACTCAAAACGTATCAGATATCACAATTCAATTGGAAAAGAGTGAAAAAAAAATGAAAACCCCCAAGAGTAATAGAAGGTGAGCATCCAACGCTCACGCGGATAGCCTGCTCTGATACCATAATCGCAAAAATAATTTTCCAACGTGGGATTCGCACTCTCAACAGAAATTTCAATGCCTAAATCAATTCGAGGAAACAAAAGTCCATTGCTTTGAGCACGAACCTCAAGCTTTAATGGAGCCCTGGTTCCATTTTCCTCAGTCATGGCTGCTTCCTATGTTTCAGAAACACACAAAGTTAGACACTTCATATATGACTACTGTTGTAAACAGTCACCTTGAAAGAGATTAAAAACGCAGAAACCAGTATGTAAATAATCAAATATGCATATTCTGGTCATTACCTACTCAGATTCTTGAAGCTGACTTGAATATGCAACTGGGTTTTCAATAGTATATACCCTTCACTTTTCCAGAATATTAAAAAAAAAAATTAAAAAGATAAAATCTGGACGAAGGTTTTGACTTTTGTTCAAACCAGAACTACATATATATATTGATAAATAAATTATTGCAGGCTTTAATCCAGATGCATGGAAAATCATAAACAATTGAGTTATATTATTATATAAAACGATTACAGCGCCGACAACGTTGAAGATTCACATGGGCACAGAAAAAAGGATATGAGATTATGTTTTTGCGAGGAATCTGATGGAGTTTTGATTGGACTGCATAGTAATCTGAAAGCAAGAATGAAAGCAGGCTGTGGAATTCAAAGCCAAAAAGGATTCTCCTTTTTTCCGACTAATTTGATTCTGATTGTGATTGAAGATTACAATTTATCTAAATAAGTTATCGTGACGGTATCTTAACCTAAGAAAAAGAAGATTTTTAAAGAAAGTAGGTTAGGATAATGTAGTAGGATTTTAAATCAATAATGTAACGTAATATTTCAATTCGACGTAGATGATAAATTCTTCCAATGTGGTTATAATAATATAGCGGGATCGTAAACTAATAATACAAAATAATACAATCCAATACGACTGAAATAAGTCTCTCTACTTAATGGTTGACCAATGGCCAGTAGGTGAGGAAATCGTCCAAGAAATTGACTTGTAAAGCAAATACCTAGTGTAGATCCAATAGTTTGAAACCGATACAGTCCGGTGCCGTTTTGGTTGAAGATCTCCTGTCAATTTGAAAAGAAACAGCTGTATTTTTATTATCCAATGCTGCTTTATTCTATTAAAAATTAAAACATGCGTCCCATACGAACACGAACACATAATTTAAATTTGTGAATATTTTATAACAAATATAAGAAAATCAATCTAAATTGCTAAGAAATCTGAAAGGAACATTTTTTTTTTTTGAACGAAATCTGAAAGCAACATCATATTTGCCATCTAAATAGTAAAATTGTAAAATACGATATGATTTAGGTTTATGGAAATAGAAACGTGAGCTAGCATAAATTATATATGATGCTAAACTCAATTTAGAATATGAACGCTAAAATGAACTATTATCGTACTCGTTGTTTTAATCAATAAAATTATAACTCTTGAAGCAGGAGTACCATTTTCTTATCTTCTCTTCTCTCTCTCACCATGTAATATTATTAGGCATGTTACCGTCACACTAAACAAATACTCTTGTCTCTTTCTCTCCCTCACCAAGTATTCTTTTTCGATTAATTCGTTAAAGGATGAAGAGATCCATATGGTAGTGCATTAAGCATCGGATCTACTGGGCTCATTAATCACGTTTAACCAATGTATAAAAAACGTTTAGTAGACTTTAGAATAAGTTTCAATAATTGTAGACTTGTTAAAAAAAAAAAAAATCGATTGAATTTGCTACAATTAACAGTTTTTCAAAAATTGAGTGAATTTGATACGAAAATTGCATACTATTAGACCAACTCCAGCGTGGGAGTCCTCCCCTCAGGTTATTCACTATTCAATTTGCCCAGTGAATAGTAACTGCCATTAATGAACAGTAACTGTTTTTTGCATCTCCGCCGTTGCACTTGAATAGCCCTGACAATAGACAATAAAATAAGACAAAGAAAGAAACAGAAAAAAGGAGAGACCTTGCGGCGACGAGAGCATGACCCAGTTCGTGGACATCGACTGAAATCACCATGGACGAAGAAGCTTCCATGGAAGAGATTGAGAGTTCTGTTGAGCTCCCATATGAGGAGGAGGGAGACGGAGAAGAGTAAGGTTAAACCGAATCCAACGCCGACAGAGAACCAAGCCCTGCGAATCCGGCAATGGGTCTTGCCGAAAGGGAAGAGGGGTTGGTTGAAAGCCCAGAATTTGAAGTTGCAGTAGTAGTAGGAGACGTTGGTAGTGGGAGGAGGAAGCGGCGGAGATGAGTTTGCAGGGGAGTGAAGGGGTAGATATTTTAATATCCCAAATCAAATAAAATTTGCACTTGTTTACCTTTCTTCTTCGATCTCTTTCTTTTTGCATATCAAAATCAAAAACCCAAATTTTCAAATCCAATCCAACTTAAAAACAGGTTCCAAATTTTGTCAATTGTGGGTTTTGGAGAAACAAAGAAAAAGAGACATAAGAGAGGAACCCAGAAGAAAAAAAGGTCAGAGATTTTACAAGATATGCCGTCTGCATGTTCGTTCTCGTCACCGGCACAGTCGGTTTCGTCGGAACCCACGTCTCCATAGCCGTCAAAAAGCGTGGAGACGTCGTCCTGACGTCAGCCCACGTTAGACTGCCTTCGGGCGCTTGGGCCAGCACGAATCGACATGCCTAGCGCTCGGGCCTGCTCGGGTTCCCTCGCCAGCCAACGCTAGGCTTTCTCCCTCGGGCAATCCAGCCCTGTTCCGGAGCCCGTCCCTCGAGCAGAAGCTCCCGCTAATTTACACTTTTTTTTAGTACATCGATATTTTTACACTAGGAGAAGGGAAAGCTCAGCTGAGCCACACAATGGGCAACTTAATTTGGTATCGAATTGTTTCATAGATTTGACACTTTCTTGGTTCGATTCCTAGTACTAGTGAATCACACAATGATGACTAGGAAAATGTTGAAATGTCTTTGTGAATCTTTCTAGTCCCAAAAAAAATGGATTAGCGCAACGAAACCACCAACTAATCTTTTCTTTAGAAAAAAATTAAAAAATAGAAGACTTTGACAGTTGAGATACATCACCATAAAACAACCAAGAATCTCTCATCTTTAGTTGGGACTTGACGTTGGGTGACATTTTTATTTATAAAAAGTGGAACCATAAATTGAGGAGTCACTCAAAGCTTGAAGAATAAATTGAGGAGTCACTAAAAGCTTGAAGAAAGGTTTCAAGAAAATTGACAATTGAGATTGGCCAGTGGGGTGATCGTCCTCAGTCCTCGCCAACTTCTTGTTTCGTTTCCATTGGTTTTGGTTACATTTCTTTGGAAGGAGTATGCATGGAAATGATGCTCCCCCAAATCAAAATCCGAACCTCACTTTTCAAAATCGAATATCATATAGGATAGTATTATTCACACATTAATTTTTACTTCTCACACATTTCTCTCAATTTTTTATCGTCGGATCGAATGAATAGAAGAAGATCAATAACAAAAATTAACAAGGATATGTTGGAGGTAAGAATGGTTGTATAAATAGCATTATCCTATCATATAATGTCACAGTTGACCGATGTAATCAGCTAACTAATGGGACTACTGCCTTTTAGTTGTTGTTGTTGTGTGTGTGTGTGTGTGTGTGTGTGTGGAGAGTCTTTAAGGGAAGCGACCTTCATTATTTTTTAAATGGGAATTTGTTGTGGGGTTCAAACCACATCAAAATTTAACGATCTGAACAATTTATTTTTATAGTTGTACCTCATAGATTATTCTTGCAAAATATTGACTAAATCGGAAATATTTGATGCATCTAATTGAGTTCACAGAAACTAGTGAAATTTTATCGTGACAATTGAACAAACAACGGATTGAAATGAATTTTTGCAAAAACAATCTATAAATCGAGACTTACAAAATAAATAGTTTAGATTGTTGAAATTCGATATAAAGTGAGTCTCATAATTAATTTTCAATTTTTTTAAAAGTGGGAATCCCTTCTTAAATGGCCTCTGTGTGTGTGTGTGTGTGTGTGAAAGAGATAGTAAGGCCAGGCCCACTAAATGAAATGAAAAGGCATCTTGGTAATGGAATGGGATACATAATCTAGGCCAAGCCCAGCCCATAATAAAAAGGCCGCAATAAGCAAAGCCCTGATCGCAAAGCGGAGATCCTCTACAAAATCTGGAAACAATCAAACAATTCCAATCGTCAATCACATTTAGTGGTAAGACTCCATAGAAGGCCTCTAAAAAGCCATTTTTAGGCACACCATGACACTTAGGCAGCAGCAGCAGTAGTAGCAGTAGCAGGGTAACCCAAGTTTCTGTGAACAAGAGTTGGCTTCTTAAGTGATATGTTCCTTAGTAGCTTAGTGGTAAAGCGGTCGGCTGTTATTAATTGGAAGATGATCCAATAACGTTGGCTGCCAAATATTGGCATTCGATAGGTAGAGTTTCTGATGCATCACGAAGTAAAGGACAAGTAAATCCTTAAATGATCGATAATCTGGAATCCATCATTTATTAGAGTAATCCCAAAGGATAAAAAAAAGGGCGATCAGAAGCCAACAAGGTCCCCACTTTGCAAGGGTTCGGGACGGGAAGGGAACATTTATCAGTTTTTTAGAGTAAAATCCCAAAAGATAATTTTGATTAACTGATAATTGATTATTACAATGGAAACATCTAGTGACTTAAACGAAGAATTTAAGGATTAGAACTTCTTAGACCAACTCAATGGACTTTGGTAATTAAAACAAAATTAATTGGATGACAATTCAAAGGTCTGCTTTTTATTACGAAAATTAAAATTGTTGTGTCGTTCCCTTTCTAAAGAGGTATTATGAGCTCAAATTAATGCTCGAACATCAAATTTATAAATTCTCACTACATGATTTATCTTCCGACTATCCATTTCCTTTTTATTCCATTCCGCTTTTTGTTCAACATCAGTTCCTGGTTTCTTGATGGTAGTGCCTTTGCACTATCCCTAAACGTCTCTTTCTCCAAAAGGTTTGCTTCTCTAAAAGGTGGATTGCCACCGCCCAAGTTATACATTACCATAAACGTCCCTTTAATCATTCCCAACTTGATAAGTGACAAAGACTCATATCCTATTAATTAATACCTGATTTATTCACTTTGACCTTTTCCTTTCGTACCCAACGACATAAAATAATAGCTCAAATTTTGCTTCCACTTTAAGAAAAGGGGACAATATGATTTCAATTCTTATTACTGAAAAGGGATCCTCTCCGATTTCATTTCATTAAATTCACCAAATCAATAAATCCGCGACCTTGAAATTTGATCAAACAACTACAAATATGGAGTGCCTTTAAAAGTTATAATAACTTTAGTCATTGAATTAAATTTCAAAGGTCCGAATTAGGTGATTAGATGGATTTTGTGAAAGGGGTTCGGAGAGGATCCCTTTCCCTTATTACTGGCCATGAGTTTGCCCTATTTTCACTTAGTTAAAAGAAGTATTAAGTTAGATTAAGACTAATGCAGGACAATATGTATTTATAGTGAATTCAATTTTAAATTGGGGTTCACATAACTAGTTATGAGTGAGTTAACAACTCATTTTAAAATATATTTATAAGTACCAAATCGATAGCTGACTTTGCTTTAGATGTTTATGGACGGTCAATGACATGATTAATATATCAAGGGGATATTACCCATTAGATCCATGTCTAAATGAGGACTCAACTACGTCATCGTGGCCTCAATATTATGAATTTTAAGTTGGGGAGTTTTTACGAAAAGTCCACAGTATTATTAACTTTAACGAAAAATAATATTTTTACATTAAAATGTTAAACTTAGTACTATTTACTTTACCATTTATTTTATTTTTTCGTTAAAATTTAAAATTTTTAAACTTTTTTTTATTAGTTTTTCTTTTAAGTTTCACATCTGATATTGCATGATTAATTCGACATTGTCATGTTTACGTATCAGTTACCTACAAGTTCATTGAGTCAAGTACCCCACAAGGCCGAGGTTGGACCCACCAGTCACTTTTCTTGATAAATGCAGAACATCAAACACTTCAATGATTGGACAGTGAGGGGGTCGACGATGCAAGCCGGTGGGCGTAGTAAAGTCCCGGGGCCACGGGACAAAATGGTGACAAACAACCCCGTTGCCTCTGACAATGCGACAATGACACCTGGACCCCATATATCTGGTCGTTTAAGGCATTTTCCCACCACCTCCCGGATAAATTTTTAGTTATGATGGCAACACAGTGGTACACCATTTGTTTTTATGTAAGTGGTGAAAAATTTTATTTTTTAAATTATTAACTTTTTAACACACATATATCACTATTTATATAACAAGTGGTGTACCATCTCGTTTGATGGTCACACTGAAAAATCTATTCACCTCCCGCTCCCACCTTCCTTCCTTCCTCTCCACCTTACTCGCCCAACTCCACCGTCTGCTCTCCCACCTCCCGCCAAGTTAATTCCTTTTTGTTTTTGTCTAAGATACCTTTGAAGATTCGATACCTTTTGTATCTGGTAGACTACGAGCTTGTTTGAAAAGCGTTTTTAATCGACAAAAACGCTTTTAGAAAAGAAAAAATGCTTTTGAGTTTCAAAAGGCACTTCAAGTGTTTTTCACAATTAATTTGTATTTTTACCAAAGTTTTGTTTCCGAAACATTTTCTCAAAAACATTTTTAATTAATAAAACGCTTCTCAAACGAGTTCTATATGCGGTATCATCAACCAATTATGACAAGAGAGACTAATAGCATTACAGAATGAAGGAAAAACAAAGACGAATATATCATTTTTCAATCCCAAGTGGTTAATAATTTTGTAAGAGGCTGAGATTAATTAATTTATACCCTACTCAATTAGCTAAATTAGGTGAAAAAAGAGAGAGGAGAATATAGTAAGCGGGGCCCAGCAAAGAAGGTCAAAAAGATATCTAACGGCTAGATATCATGGTCAATGAATTATTTATCTAAGATCTAACGGCTAGGAAATGCGATAAATAAAATATTCCGGGTCAGGCAAGCGTCTGTGACGCATCCAGCCGTCACAGACATCCAAATCTCCCTCTATTTCCACTCCCAGACATTCCTCAACGTCTGCAACTCCAACTCGATATCGGACTCCACGCCGATCCATCAGCAAAATAATAATATTTTTAGTCGGAAAAATCCTCGGCGTTGAATCCGATACACCAAAAGTTGACCCCTTCACAACTTTTTGTTGCGGAGAGCATAGTTCGTATCGCCGTCGGATAATGGCGTCACACCACCCCTCTGAGTTGGACTCCGCCGCCACCGACTCGGTCGCGTCAACCCCACGCTCGGACCACCCGTCCCACGATCTCAACTCACGTGTACGGTTCATGTGCAGCTTCGGCGGCAAGATCCTGCCGCGCCCACACGACAATCAGCTTCGCTATGTCGGCGGCGATACCCGAATTGTCGCCGTTCATCGCACCACCTCTTTCTCCGCTCTTCTCTCGAAGCTCTCCAAACTCTCAGGCAAGTAAACTCGTCGAAACGACGACGTATCATCGCGATTCAGTTGGTTAATTAATCTAATTAATTGCGGGGTTTGATTATGTGCGGCAGGGTTGAGTAACGTAACGGTGAAGTACCAGCTGCCGAACGAGGACCTGGACTCGTTGATTTCAGTCACCACGGACGAGGACGTTGACAACATGATGGAGGAGTACGACCGCATCGCACAGAATCAAAACCCAAAATCGGCGCGGCTCCGCCTCTTTCTCTTCCCCATAGGCGGCGACGACTCGATTAACTCGCGATCCTCCAGCATCAGCTCGCTCCTCGACGGCTCCGCCAAGCGCGAGCACTGGTTCCTCGACGCGCTCAACAGCGGTGCGTCGAATTCCGCTATGCTCGAGCGGGGCCGCTCCGAAGCTTCTTCGATCGTCTCCGAAGTGCCTGACTACTTATTCGGGTTGGACAACTCCGACGACACTCACTCTCGCGGCGGCGATTTCAAACCGAAGGCTCGACCCGTATTGAACGACAACGTGTCGGTTTCGGATCCGGGTTCACCTGCCCCGGTCACTTCCTCGCCGTTCTGCTCGACGTCGTCTGTGCCATCCGTCCCGTCGATGCCGAGTCTTCCACCGGTGAAGACCCGACCCGATTCCAATAAATTCATGGAGACGAAAGAGAATCAATCGGAGGCGTTTACCGAGACGGTTGAGTTGCCCGTGTCGCAAGCAACTGGGTTCGCGAGCAACCCTGGGGTGCAGTATATGCCGGATCCTAATTACCAGGGTCATATGGTCCGGTCAGCACCCGTCTATTATTATCCGGGTCAGGTTCCACCCACAAACGTACAGGTCCAACCTGTTCCGATTCGGAGTCAGTATGTTCATCAGCAATACCACCAGGTAGCGAGTCAGATTCCAGTCGGGTACCATAACCCAATACCGGGTATGGGTCAAGTATATGGTGGCGGGTTGGGGCCAGTGGTGGCGATGGACCCGTATGACGTGTCAGCTCGGGTGGTTTCCGATGGAGTGAGCCACCAGCAGCAGCAGGTGTACTATGGAGTGAGGAATGGTGCGGTGGTTTCGCCGTATAATCCAGGAATGGTGGTGCAATCGGGGGAGGAATGGCAAGGACCCGGACCCGATAAGAATACGGGTCGAGCTCCGTATTCATCATCTTGATCAATGCATGAATGAAACAAACATCTAGTTACTGTGGTTTGAATTGTTATTTATTTTATAATTTTGTGATTGCTTGATGATTGGTTGATGAGTGAGTGATGATCCAAACTGTAATTAGCATTTTGAACTTGGTATTGTGATGAAATTATGAAGGGTTGTTTTTACCTTGTTTTGATTTTCATGGGATAAATGGTGTATATGGAAAAGTGAAAACTTTTGCTTTCAAAGGCTTTCCCTTTATCTTTTGTGAATATAAAAGTTGTTTTTTCTTAAACAAAAGAAGTCTAATGAGGTTGTTTGTAAAGTTCTTGAGTTTTAATTCTATATTCATATGAATTGGAATTGAAATCGGTATGAAAAAAGAAGATGGAAATGAATTGGTTGAACTCTTGCATGACAGCGTGAATTCGAATCTCTGTCGGTAGATAATCTACCATTTAATATAATAAAATCCATCGTTTGTACTTACAACGAGTGAGATTATCTCCCTTACTTTCCTCCTCTCCAGTCTCCTCCTCTCTCTCTTTCTTCTTTTTTCTCTCTCTACAAAGAAAGCAACAGAAGATTCTTACGTGGACTTCATTGTGAGCGTTCAAATATGAGAGATTGTAGAGGAGGGAAAATAAGAGAGGAGGAGAGAATCCAAATCCTATTTATAAAGAGAATTTGACTGCAAATGTAATGTTGCGTTTTAGTCTTACCATTGTGATAATGATTTCGTTCTCTCATTTTTTTTTATTCATGCACTATTATTCTAGTTTCTATACATTGATTCTATTTTGATATATTCAATCTTACGACTAAATTTTAAAAGAGAAAAATAATGCTAGAAGAGAGAAATGAGAGTTTGAAACCGGGCTCACTTTTGATAGTATCTCCTCTGCGTGGCAAGCTCGTTTTAGGACATTATTGGGGTTGCGCAATCCCTAACTATTTGGTGTAGTTTTCTTCATTGTGGACTTCTAAATATGTCATTGCCTTGACAAAGTTTGAGTAGACCGGGGCAGGAATAGTATCGCCCGGCCCATGACTGTCTATGGTTAGATAACCTTTGTTGGGTTAACCATCCCCCCTCCCATTGCTTGTTTGATGGAGAAATTTTTTATTGTGACAGGAATATGAGTGGTATACCACATGCTTTTATACAAGTGGTGGAAAATTTTAATTTTCAAGTTATTAACTTTTAAACACACATATATCATCATTTTTATAATGACACATAGTGTACTACTTCATGTGCCGGTCACACTAAAAAATCTCTCTGTTTGGAGATGCTTCTAAAGGGAATAAAAGTGCATTAGGACAAGGTGATTCTTAAACAACTACTCCAAAGCGACGATTGACGCGGGGGCATAGAAGAAGGGCTCAATCTGCCCCCTAGTGGTTATAGATGGGCTTAAACAACTACTCCGTACATTTTTAAGAGCATAAGTTTGACATAGAATTGCCATAATTGGCCGAATCTTCTAGTCTATTTTAAGTCATTCTAATTGAATTTTTGAAGTTAAATCATGTCCAAAATAACTTAATGCAACAAACGCATCCTAAAAAAAGGCAAGTGCCTGTCAAAAAGCCCTTCCAGTGTACTGTACCTATAAGTTATAACAAGGCCTGCTCAAAAGGACTGCCGATTCGTACTAACGTATGGGCATCTTCAGTCTGATCAGATTCTGGTGAAATTCAAGGTTGTTGGGTCACTCTGTCTTCCCCTCAAACACACATTCTTCTTTTCAATTTTCTATCATGTATGTGACTGACCACTTACTACTACTCGATCGTATGGTTCTGGTTCACATCTAATAAAAATAAACAAACATTGGCACGGTTTGGGCTTGACGCTGAACTCGAATGTCCACATAAATTTTCAAGTTTCAAATGGACCAACATCGCCCAACAAGTAAATTAATAAGCCTTGGCATGATTCTATCTGAGGTTTGTAAATCAGCCTCAGATCTGCTTATATATTTTGTGTCCTAGTACCTTTATTTTTATATAATTTTTTTGTCCGAATTGGAGGAGCTCCATTATTGGTTAAGGTGATTTGGACACGAAAACCAAAGAATTACATATACTCTAGTTAGAAGATGTACATATGAGATAGAGGGTCATGGCAAAAGATGTAGAGAAAGACTTAGGAAGACTTGTAAATTTACTTTAAGAAAAAAAATATGGAGTATTTGAAGTTAACGGAAGACTTGACGTAAAATTGAGCGCACTGACATTCAAATATTCATATAGCCGACTCCATTTAGTGAAATAAGGCTTGATTGTTGTGTTGGAGGAGGCCACACCATTGTCTTACTAGTAACTTTCTTTTACTGCCCTATCGTTTTCTTTTACAACCCACAAACGATAGGACGATGGTAATCTGCACGCATAGGAGCAAAGCGTGAATGCATGCACTCATAACATAAAGTAAGACAGAAAAGCAGAAAGAAAAAGCTTAAAAGCTGGGATTTGAATATTCAATTCACCAGAAAATAAAAAAAGTAGGGATGCGATTTCGATTTGTGGTCATAAAAAAATAAAGCATGTTTAGTTTTAGGTAGGCTTTCTCTCGAACCAATGCCAATTGTCAGACACACATACAAAATAGTGCGTCCTTTGCATTGCCAGTCGATCGACAGGCACAGAGGCACCCAAAGAAAGAAGAAGACATTCACTAGCTAGCAAAGCAAAAGAAACAACAAATATATTTAAAGGAAAAGGAAATGGTGGAAGCTAGTAGCTATAACTGGTACATCCCCATTCATACCTCTTTGGCTTCTTCCTTCTCTACTTCCTCTTCTTGCCTGTTCCTAGATCTCTCCCTCATATCGATCCCCTTCACCAAGTCTTTTCATTGCATCTTATACTATGTGCTATGATATATTTATATGTGTGTGTGTGTATGTAATCCCAGCAATGGTTCTTGCTTTGTCCTTTTATCTATATCTAAACACCTCTTTTTATTTATTAATCTTATCAATATACAGCTATACGAATTCAAGGATTTCAATGCCTCCTTCCTTCATAAACAAGAAGTAAGCATCCTATGTACATTCATGTCAAATTGTCAATCGCAATTTGACATATATTCCGCGCTCACATTTTCTTCTTGTGTTTTTTATTATTTCTGCATAATGTTAAACTCTGAAACAAGAACCGAGATATTACTTTGTCGTTGTTCCTGAGGACAAGCCAACTGGTGTATTTTCTATAGCTTGCTAGCTGCCCAAGATGCTCATATATAGATCGTACTGTTAAGTTGTTAACCATGGTACAAGCGTGACCAAGAACTCCAATATGGTTAAGCAAAACACGATGTGAAAACTTACTTTTTTGACAAATTGACATTCTAATGTACTTGAATTTACAGGGAGAGGGTTCAAACTTAAATGCAAGCAGCAAACGTATTTTGACTTTATTCATACTTGCACTGCTAAAACTTTATATGAGCTTTTTGAATCACTAAAAAGAATACTTGAATCGTGTGACCAGTTATGTCTATATTTATTATTAACAACTCATCACATGTTGTAACTTACATAAATAATTTGGATGGACAAAATGTCTATATTTCAAGGTGTAATATTATTAAATTATACATATGTTATAATATGGTGACGGTGTGTTGCTCAAACTAATATAAACCAAATCTAATCAAGGAGATCAGTTTAAATAGAAAATTGCCCTATATACCATAATTGCAAACTTGAAATGGGCACCATTAATTTGACACAGAATTCGAAATTGGAATGTGCAAATAATTAAAAAGATGTAGAAGAGTCTATCGGACGAGCCCGTGACAAGAATATGGACCCTGTTCCCGTTGCATGAATCGTGAGCATGCATGCTTCACATTGAGGGATAAGTCAATGTGTATACGTCAAATCGTACGACTAGCTGTTTGCTTGTATATGTCCTCTTCTGAGATCCTTTCTGAATCTTTTTTACCAAAACTTACGGATCAAATGATTCGAGTTTCTAAAATTTAATTTAACGGCTAAAAATACATACTCTTTTTAAAAGGTATAATAATTTTAACGTTGGATCAAATTTTAAGAGTTCAAATCACTTGATCTGTGAGATTTAGTGAAAGGGATCCAGAAAAAATCTATTTTTCCCCACTACCCACTAATTACCATTTCTAGACCCATCTAAACCCCAATGCGAAGGGAAAGATGATTAATTAGAATAATCAATAATATTTGGGTTTTTAGGGACAAAGCAAACAAGTCATCACGAATGCTCCATTTTTGGAAGCTTCCCAAAAGCTTCGTCTTAATTTTACGTGGGTCTGCTTCTCCGCTGTTATCCTTATAAATGAGAGGCTCAAGTTCAATAATCTGCATTTCATACGGATTTCTCTCTATCTATATAGATGGGACGGATAGGTGATACTATTTTGTTTGTATAATTTTTACGTATGTTTTTGTGGGATCCATTTCATAATGTAGTTGAATGATTCCAACCGTCTACCTTCTAGGTCTTCCTTAAAAGATCATATCTATAAAAAAAATACCAAAATCTAAAACCATATGATCGTTGGATTAAAAGTTTAGAGTTTCCTTGTAGAACTATTTGTGTCCATTTTCTTCACAATAAATGAATGTCCTAGTGATTTTGGATTTGTCTTTTTTTTTTTTTTTTTTTTTTTTTGTGTGTAGGAATGATCTAAGAATGATGTTCTAAAAGATAAAAAATTTGAATCTTTAAAATATATTACAGAATAAGCTTCATAAAAACGTGTGTAAAAATTTGGGCGATCCAACTCTTGAAAAGTTAATTTGTAAATGTACAGCTCCCCACAAACACATGACATGGTCTAATTATGCTTCTGCGTATTGATATGATGAAATGATGTCTTATTCGATGGACGCAACAAAGCTGTTGAAAAGTTAATTTGTATATAGACAGCTCCCCATTTTCTTGTAACTTTCAGATATCCTTAATCTCCTGTTAAAATTATAATTGATTAATTAGTTGAGAAATTAAAATGATATATAAGCCAATGAGTGACATGCAGAAGAAACTAGAAATGATTTAAGTTTATTTATGTACCATGACTAGGAGATATATATATGTTAGTTGTTGATGATGATATGGGGCACTATGGGACCTGGAAAATTCAGGAAACTTTAAAAGTATGCACATAAACATAAAACGTCCTAGCCAGGGTCTCACATTGAACACAAGAACATGAACCCAACTGTCACCCTGCCATGACAAGGAAAGACCAATATTGTCACGGTTTGCATGCATCGTCTTTAATTAAATTAAAAAATTTATTTCTACAAAAAAAAACTCGAAAAATTATCATTGGAACGAATGGTTGTGTTGTGCGTGGTTGGTTTGTTGGGCAACATCCAGATATATACACAGTCTATTAGTTTTTTTTATAGATGTTATCGGAGATGTATCATGGGATTTAGGCAAATCACGTAAATCAAATAACTATATATATTTAAGGTAATAAAGCAAAATCTATCATTTATGACACCGTGTGCATTTTAGGGTTTTCAGTAGTATTCGTTTGCTTATGGAAGAAGATGAAAGAAGGAGAATATCAATTTCAAAGAATCAAAGCAAGTTATATAACTAAATACATATTTGAGGAAACAAGGCAGTGCCCTAGTTTACTATTCATCTTGTAAATCGTACTGAATCAATGAAACGCATATACTCCATATGTTTTAGTGGTGGGGTTCAACTTCAACTGGGAAATTTCTATGAATTTATTAGATCTCTTTAGGTGGGGTTAAATTCAGCTGATGCTTTTCTGGTTTTACAAGATATAATATGGCGGATAGTCTATTTCCACCTGCACAAAAAGCTTCAACTTTAAATTCTGGGAATCCGATATTGGCATTTATTGCATACACGTGAATCACATGAGAGTTCAATGCAACCTCAAATGGCCCCCAGAAAACCTAATCTAGCAGAGAAAAATTAAACAAAATGATGGATTTTGGGTGGGGGTGTTCAATCATATGATGAGGATTTAAATGTAAAATAAGGTGATTTAACAAAGAAATAATATTAATATACACAACGACTAATGTCAATTATAATATAGTGAAGTCATCTAGATATCATATTACTTACAAAAAAAACCTATATTTAGCTGGGATCGATGTTGGATCAAAAGTGGCGAAGTTTCCTCGTTGGGACACATGCATGGGTGAATGACGATAGCATGCATATAATGCATTTTTGCTCATCCCCAATTGATTACCTTTAAATTAGTTTAAACTTTGAAATTCGTGTTTTAAATAACTTAAACCAAACTAATTTAACGACAATCAAAGAGGTAGAGGGGTTCGAGTATCAATCACTCCCACTTTAGGGTAATGAGCAAAGATGCACTTATATATACCTATATGCATACGTTTCCACAAGCATTGTGAACGATTGATGCATGTGAGTGCCATTATGAGTCCTGCACATCCATAACCGTCTATGCTTAGGAAGCTGCCAAAAGCATATAACTATTCAATAAATTCGGTCCATATATAAATTGAAAAAGAAGTGTAAGAGGGAGCATGATGTTATGTAAGATCAAATTCTTGAAAACAGAAGCATGATAAAAGTGGGGAGAGGAGAAAGATGGTATGGCTGTGCTGTGCTGTGCTGTGCCAGCTACTGCTAGTAGTTCTGTATTTTGTGTGCATAGCGATGGATTTAGTAGCCTTCTCTTTTGAATGTACCGGCGTTTATCGCGGAAAATGGGACGATAGATACCACAACTGTCCGTGTCTCTCTTAATATCTTGGTACACACACACACACATATATATATGCTATATTCTGTAACACCCAAAAGGGACCACTAATTGTCACGTTCTTCTGCTCATAATAGATTTTCACTATTGAATTGCCAATTGAAAGAAAACTATCCGATCGATTCCAGTCCCAACTATAGTCCAATTGGTTTATCTGTACACTCCCTTAACAATGTGTTTCATTTCAAACTGTTTGTACTTAAAAGTAGCTACGGTAAAATATTACCGAACAAGTTACGGTCATTCAATCGGGCCACAAAGAGGAGAAAAACTCTCGTGTCATAGGGATATATATAGCTCCGAGATAAGGAAGTTTTTCTCCATCCAGAGTTGGTCCTCATGTTTTTAATAATAAAAACAAACTAACAAAATTTTTTTTTTAACAAACGATATTATCTACACTAAGGGGGTGGGCAAGTGAGCTAAGCCTCACAATGGGCTAACAATAAATAGTTCAAATTCGCCTTTGGTGAAGATCAAACTTAAAACATCTGACTTACAAATGAAGAGAAATATCACTAGACTATATTACTAAATGACAACAAAAATAATATAAATTTAGGTTTTGAATTACCCCCCTTAACAGAATAAAAGAAATTCTAAGGTGAATATTAGATTTAAAAGTGGTTTGACTTAACTCTTTAGTCATTGTTTTTGTTTTTATTTGGACTGACAAACCATTCTCATATTTCTTTGCATAAGCATCATTAACTTCTGCATTAACAGTGAATAGTTTTTTAGGATCGATTAGTGATTAGTTAGATCCAGAATTAAGGGTCAGTGGGTATTGTTTTCTCCCTGACATATACAATTCCCAAAAGTCTTGATAAAAAATAAAGAATGCAGCCTAATGCAAGGTTTTTTAATTTTTCAATCTGGGAAAGTTATTCACTCTCATATATATGCTTTGTTATAGACAATTTAACCTGATGAGTAGAGAACTTGCAGCTGCCGGCTTCACAAGTCGTTTCTTAACTTTTTAATGTGAGACAATTTTTTACGTCCTCGTACTTTTCTCTGTAGGCGGTTAAAAAATTCAGTAAAATTGAACCAAATTTATGCTGTTTTCTTTTTCAATGAGGAGAGAATGAGTAAAAGGGACCAACATGCATATAAGTTAATGGAAAGAGAGAGAGAGAGAGAAGACTGAGTAGTGAATGTGAAGACTTAACCACACACAGGCACAGCAAAGCAGCTTCTTTATCAGCACAGAATGCGAAGCTTCTCTTTCCCATCATCATTATTACTCTCTTCAAATTTCTGCTTCAAAGTCCTCTCCTTGACCTCCTCATTCACTCCTCACAATCTACAAACACAAACAACTTCACCAATTCAGAACCAAATCAACCAAGAAGCGGACATGGATTATGAGTTTGATCTTCAGGAACACAACTCCGATACAATCCCAGATCTCTTTGCCTCAGAAAATGATCACATGCCCTCCCAAAACTTCCCAAACAGCTCAAAACACACTGATTTCTACTTTACTTTTCGCCTCAAAGCCATTTCTCGGTTTTTACAGGTAAAGAAACGAGATGTTATTGAAACTAAAAAAATCATTCCGCATCAACCCCTTTATAATATCGTTTGTTAAAGGAGCGTATAATGACTTTTTTGGACTTCATGATGGCTTTGTGTTTCTACTCGTACTCTACTTCTTCAGATTGGTCTGAGCTTGTGACAATTTTTATCAGGTTCGGTATTCTTGCAACCTTGACCCTTTCATACCTTACCTTGCCATTAACTACCTGGATCGATTCGTAACGAAGTGCGATATTCCGGTAACAAAGAAGTTTAATTTCTTAAATTCCAAGATAATGTCACATTTTTTAGCTCTTACTTCTTAATTAGCTTAGAAAATCATTCACATTGCAGCAAGGAAATCCTTGGGTCTCAAGGCTTGTGGAAGTATCTTGTCTATCTCTAGCTGCAAAGATGAAGAACACACCCTTCTCCTACTGTGATTTTCAGGTAACTTAATAGCCCTTCAATTGCAGCGTGACCGCTCTCTTGCACCTAAGTTCAAATCCTCCTTCTCATATAGAGTTAAAATAGTTTACAATATCGTTTTTTTTAAAAAAAAAAACTGAGAATGATATATACAATATCTGAAGCAGAAGAGCTAATTGTTTTGCTTAAATGCTTATATATGTAACAGAGAGGGGAAGGTTTCGTCTTCGATGTGCAAACGGTTCATAAAATGGAGGTTCTCATTCTCAATACTCTAGATTGGCGGATGAGATCGATAACTCCCTTTTCTTTTCTGCATTTCTTCTTGTCTTCGCTGGACTTAAACGATCGGCCACTTACACAAGGTCTCAGAAATCGAGCTTCGGATATCATCTTCAATGCCCATAATGGTACTACTTATTAATTGTTCAAGTACTTCCGCTTCATAGATTAAGGCTAGTGATTTTAACGCTCCTCATTTAGACAATGCACTTTCACGTGCTGAGTAAAAAAAAAGAAAGAGTGTCAAAATCACTAGCCTAAACTGATGCGTGATTAACAAATTATTAATTATGACTCACAACCTTTTTTTTTTTTTTTTTTTTTTTTTTTGAATTTGAATTTAAATTTGATTGCAGAAATTAAATTTGTAGAGTTTAAGCCATCAATAATTGCAGCATCAGCTGTCCTATCTGCATGCCATGAGCTGCTCCCACCGAAGTTCCCTCCTTTTAAAGCTTCACTATCATCTTTCCAATATGTAAATAAAGTACGCACAATATCAACATTACAAATTTTCAATTAATTAAAAAAAAAAATCATATGATTTAATTAGTATTTAAGTTTTTATTTCAGGAGAGTTTGTTCAAATGCTTCAATTTTATGCAAGAAATGGTAGAGAATGAAAGGTTGGATACTATGTCCTGCACAAGAACCCCAGTGAGCGTTCTCGACCATCGCCCTACTAGATTTGAAAGTGAGAACACCATTGGCAACGTGGCGACCACCACCACATATACTTCTGTTTCTTTGGCAGCAGAGAAGAGAAACAGCAAAAGGCGTAGATTAACTGGTACTTTCTGCAGTGAAAATATGTACAAGCTTTCTTATCATGTTCAACAGTGCTGATTTGTTTGGTTGTCTCTATGCCTCACATGTAATAGTTACCCTCAGCTACCTTCCGATAGATGCACTAGTTGTTATATCACTAGGTGCATAATAAGAGAAATAAACACATAATTATCTAAAATTGTTGTTACTCAAGAATCTTTCATCAGACTTAGCCCTTCGTCGGGTAAAAAATTTATGTGGTACTTGACTTGTCATTGAATTGTGCTGAGTGCCACCACCATCCACTCAAAACTTGTCATTTATTAAACCAAATTAATAAAAATAAGTCCTTATTTTCTCAAGCGCACCTCCTCCCTTCTCTTGCTGTTCCCACCAACCCACTCCCATCATTAAATCAATCCATGCCCAAAAATATACTTGAATCTTGTTCGCTTCATACCTAGAAGAGCCTTGTTATTTTTCTTCTACTCATCGAATTCTTTATTTTGCTTGAAAAAATATATAGCATATATTGTTTCTGTGTTGTTTTAGGGTTTTATAGGGATGTGCTGAGTGGCACTATCATCCACTCAAAACTTGTCATTTACATAAAGAGAAAAGCTAAGGAGACTCTTTTAAAGTGGAACTCTCCATGGACTTTGACATGTGTTTTTATAGTGCCCACTCTGCAATGTGTTTTAATGATCCGAATTGTTTATATTTTAGAATATCATTCATAGATTATCCTTACAAAAAATTAGATAAATCCAAAATTATTAAAACATTCATCTGTAGTTAATAGAGAATACAGTTTTACAAAGAAACACTAAATTTAGGTCTCGTTTGGATGTGTTTTTAGAATGACTAAAAACGCTTTTAGAGAAAATATTTTTCGGTTCCAAAAGCACTTGAAGTGCTTTCTGCAAGAAACACCAGTTATTTGGTTCTTCTAGGAAGCACTTTAAGTGCTTTTTTAGAATTTACTTGTATTTTAACTAAGGATTGGTTCAAAAAACATTTTAACCAAAAGCGTTTTTAGTCATTTTAAAAGTACATCTAAACGAGCTCTTAATCCAATGGTCATATGATTTTGGATTTGGGTCGGTAGACATGATTTTTGAGGTAAGGTCTAGAAAATAGACTGTTCGGATCGTTAAAATACATTACAAAATGAACCTTATAAAAACGTACGTAAAAAACAAAAATAAAAATAGTATTACGGATCCGCCCCCTTTTAACTATATGATATCTTATAAAGTAAGAATAAGTGTATCTGGTTACCAAATGAGCTATTCAGACTATAATAAAACTACACTAGACATAAGCATACAATTTGGTTATGGAATTAATCATACCGTTGCTAGCAGTTGCAACAAACAATACAAGGATACAGCAGCAGATTTAAACATAAATATTCTAGTTCTAGTTCTATTAATGATGATTGTTGTTCGATTCTTCTTCTTGCTTTGAGTCTGCCTTTTAAATATTTTTTTTTTTATGTTTTACTTTTGAATATTTTTTTAGGTTTTATGTTATATTTAAACTGTTAAAACAATTATTATATTTAATGTTTTAACTAACGACAAAGTTTTGATTCAGTGGGTGATAGGGTCATTCAATTAGTATATTTAATGTATTTTATTTTGGGGATTTGGGATATGATACAAAGGGCGCTGGACAATGGATTAGGATATTCTCCCGATCTAAGGATGAGAATCCTCCTGATTAAGGAATATAGGCTGTTGGATGAAAATTCAACGGTTATAATTATTATAATTTTAAAAGGATCCCTTGTTTGTAACCGTTGAATTTTCATTAAACGACTTATGTTCCTTAGTCAGGAGAATCTTCATCCTTAGATCAGGAGAGGATCCTAATCCTTGGACAATGAGGACAAAACGGGCTTTTCAACAAAAATTTGTGCAAACACACGTTATTTTTTCAGTACGATTAGTATGTATCATCTTTGTCGGATTGGATCCCTACATATAAGTATAAAGCAATAAAGCTTAAATGTACTACAGAGCACGCATGTGAATCCCACACAATTAATAAAACAGACGTAATTATTTGATTAAGCGATGTTCTAAACTATTTTAAATTTAAATAAAGGAAATTTCAAACCCAGTTGTAAATAGTCGAACATATTATTTTGGCCAATTAGTTTTGTTAGATATTTTGGTCTAAGATTGATATGCTCAACGTTTGTTTGGATATAAGTTACGGTGTGTTAGAGATTTCATTTATTTAACTATAAGAGTGGACCCGTAGCACCAATTTTTTTTAAAGAAAATTAATGAAAAAAACTTGAAAACTTTGAGTTTTAACGATAAGGACAAAATAAAGGGTAAAGTGAATAGTGCCAGGTTTGATTTTTAGTGTAAAAATATGATTTTTCATTAAAGTGAACAATACCACGGACTTTTCGTTAAAACTTCCCTTTTTTTTTTTTTTTTTTTTTTTTTACCTAACTTTTGAAGATATGAATAAAGGAAGACGACAACCTGGGTTTTCCATTTTCTTCCTTTATTTTTTTATTATTGTCGGTGCAATGGACAAACAAATAATAATAATATGGAAAACCTTTCACAAGCACAGTATTAAATATTCAGTCTTTAGTCTGATACTGCAACAAACGTCAGATTAATTTAGTCAGTATTATCCGATGATAAATTATCTTATCCGACTAAAATAGTCAGTACAGTCCGAGCTACCAAACGAGGCCGTTGATACATAAACATATAATTTGGTTATGGACTTAATCATACTCTAGCTCTAGCTAGCAGCTGAACAATACAAGGATACAAGTGTAGTTCTATTAATGATGATTGCTGTTCGATGCTTCTGCTTGCATTGAGTCTGCGCTTACCCACACACCCTCATTATCGCATGGCATGGAACTGAGATTAGGACAATCGAATATCTCCAAGTAATTCAACTTTGGAAACAATTTGTGCAGGCTTGGCCAATCCATCTGCAATTCTTCCAAGAACTTCAAGCGTAAAACTTCGACGTTCTCTCCGCGACGCAAATCCGAGAGCTTTCCCCCTCTGATATGGAGCTTCTCTAGTTTACCTAATTTCCATTGCATCAACCAATCAGGAATCTTAGAATCAGGGAAGTAATGGAGGTTAAGTTTCTTCAAAAGATCAGGACCCGATGGAGAGCCTGAAGCCTTTGATCGAGAAACTGGCGGCATTGATGAAGGTGATGATTTTATTGACTTTAATTTTGGGAGGCTGGCTAACTTGATTAGTTTTGGGCGGCTGACTAACTTGATTAGTTTTGGGAGGCTGGTTGATTTTGGTTGTTCATAAAGTCTTGACCATGATATGGATAAAGACCCGAGCTTTTTAAAATCTGCCAAAGAAATCAGCTCTCTTTCCACAGCGTCGGACTTTTTGTTTTTGTCTACATGGATACTCAACTTTGTTAGATTTTGCAAGCTTGACAAATCAGCTAGCTTACAGGGCTGGCGTCCACCTTCTGCAGCCCTTGGCTCACCAATCACAAACCCTTTAAGCACCTGGAGCTTTGAGAGCAAAGCAAGCCCTTTCGGCATGTGGCTCATCAAGTAGCACTCGTACATATCTAAGTGTGTCAGGTTCTTGAGTGAGCCTATCCCTTGAGGAATTTTCTCCAAATGAAGACAGCCGTTGAGGTTCAGGATCATCAGATTGCTGAGTTTGCAGACTGCAGCCGGAAGCTCAGAAATTCCAGAGACTCCTCGAAGACTCAAGTACCGGAGATCTCTCATATTCTTCAACCCTTTTAAGAACTTGCTGTCCTCTACCTGAATCAGATGTTTGGCAGAACTCTGCCATCTTCCAAGCTGCAACACTTTGACTTTTTTCATCTTCGAGAACCAGTCTGGTCTGAAGTCAAGATTGGGCTCATTGACATTGATCATACATTGAACTTCCTCCTGTTTAAAATGGCATGGCAATTTGAGTATAGAAGAACCTTCTTCGGTTTTTACCAGGCATGACCTCTTAGAGCGAGTAAAGTCTTCGGTAGGATTTCCATCCACATCGAAATCGAAGAACGAATACCACTTTGCAAGCATGATCACGGCATAACGAGTAGCAGGGTCCATAGTGCAGCTGTCAGCACTTGGTCTGCGCTTTTTGTATTCCGGCTTGATGAGACCTTTTTCTGTAAATTTCTCGAAGAATTTATTTGCCGTCTCCTCAGCAGTCTTGCCTTCTGCTCCCAAAGTGTCTATAAACCCCTCACCAACCCACCAATGGACTAAAACTTTCTTCTTTATGACAGCATTTTCAGGGAAAACTGAGAAGCAGAGGAAGCACGGCTTCTCTTCGTCACTTAGACCGTCATAGGCGTTCTTAGTTTCTTTGAAAGCTGAACTCTCTTCCGTCATGTTTTGCAAGTTCAAATCTTGCAGTTCTAAGGAATGATGAAGGTTGAATTCCGCACGCGCCATGGATTTTAAGCTCTCAGAAGATAAACGAGGAGGGTGAGAGAGTAACTCCTTTAAACGGGAGGTGATGCGGAGAGTTTCGTTAAGCTTGTGAAGAAAATTTGGTCTGCTGCTGTTTTCGAGTGTCTCCGTTCTCTCGTTGGAGGCACCATGTAAGCTTTGAAGAGCTAAATCTTTGATAGCACGGTTGAGATGATCTTCCCATTGCTTCAGTCTGCCATACGCCTTTTTGATGTAAATGAGATCACTCTGGATTTTCTGTAGTATTGTTTGCAGATTACAAGAGGAAGAGTCTTCTTCACTGTTGGTGGTGCTGCTGCTTTTGTGATTTACATAATCTATGTCAGTTGGAAAATGTTTTGCATGACACACAAAAGTGGGCATGATAACTTCATTGAAAAATTGGAATGGAGTGACCTGCCCGGAATTCAGGTACGAAAGAAGGGCTAGAGACCGATCAGGTGACTGGAATGAAGGGGTAAAAAGCACTTGTGTGGACATGGTGGATGATAACGGATAATCAAGAAGGAATTGAAAACACAATCAGAGAAAGAACGAGTTGAGACTTGTTCATTGAAAAAACAAGAGCTCAAAGAGTTTTATAAGTGGTCCTAGTGCTCATCTCGTCCGTTGAATGTTCTTCACAGCGCACCAGTAGGGACCATTTTACACAATGATTACTAGTAAACTTTGGCATGCTGTATCAAAGACTTGTCGAAGAGTCAAGGTCTCCCTCCACGAGTTCGGTGTGAGTTTTCTCAAACCAAAACTACTGTATTAAAAATCTCTGTCTAGGTCCCGCCTAAGTGCTAGACGGCTGATCATTACTCCGATTAATCATTCGGCGTTTGGAAATTAAGAAGGGGCTCATAGACTTGCCCAGGCTCCCGCCTAACTCGTCCAGACCCGCTTAAACAACCATTTAGGTTACGACTCTCATTTGGACAGAAAATAGATAACTTTTATTTTGTATTTTATTTTTTTAATAAATTGTAAGAGATTTGTTGAATACTTGGATGAACACTCATTATATGCTTGTCCCCATATTTTTATTATGTTCTAATATTTTAAAATCTATTTATCGTTATATTTGACAAATTATGTATCCTATTAGAATTATGTATTCTTTTTTTGAAGTATAAGTAGAAATTTATTTATATGTTATATAATAAATTTAATTAAAGTTAAAAAGAAAAACAGCATAAGGCCCGCCTAAACGTCTAGGTGTTGGACTCAAGCCCGCCCCAACTAGCACCTTTTAAAACCGTGAAATGAGCTACTGGACTTGGAATTTCATCTGAATTGAATGAACGGAAAAAGTTCATTTTATTTCATACCAAGAAAATAAACTGTAATAAAGTCATACAATATATTTCATCCCCCTAAAGAAATAAAAGATAAAGAAGCTTGGATGGATGATTTCACTTGACCAGCACCATTTTTCCAGCATGGTTTTCGAGCTCATAGAATTGTGTTCCCAAGCCGAGATGAGTCATCAGTAGCCAAGTGAAAGTCAGAAGTTCTCCACCCCTGCTTGGTTGCTGAGCATGTACAATTGGTCTACAATTGATGGAAGCATAGGACAACAATTCCACCCACACTCGGCTCATTAGCTCCCACGAGTCTCCGCGCAACTTTTCAAGCTCTCCTACTAGGAAACATGCATCAAACAATACAGATTTGCTTTTACTTCCCTTCACAGCTGCTGATCTGTATTTGGCCTTCACAGCAGTGATCTCGTCGCAGGCTTTTCGATGATCAGATATTGAGTGCTTGGAAAAGAACCTCTTTGCCTCTGCACGAGTGTCCTGAAAGACTATATGCCAATTTCCCAAGAACGGGGCCATCATCTTGTGCTGCATCACCAGAAGATAAAACATATAATCTGAAAGTATTTTGCAGATTTTTCGTCTTCGGTTATGATCAGCATTTTCCACAGGTTTTGCAAAGTAGAGTTCCGTTGCAATGTGCCACAGAAGAACACTTTCTGCATACTGATACTCCTTTACACTCCATTTGAGTTTAATGTAATCTGAAGTCCACCAGAGAGCCCAGTCCCCTCTTTGTGAGCATGCCTCCATGTTGGTTCTTCTGTTGTTTGCTTCCAAAGATTTTATCCTCAGCTGCTTGAACACGAAGCCCTTGAGCTCATCCGTGAATTCCTCAGAGGAAGAAAAGACTGAAACTTTTATCTTTTCTAGGATTCCTCTAAAACCCACAAAACCACCAATAGCGAACACCCATTCTGGACGCTCATCCAGGCAATTCCTTATCATATTATACTGGGACACCAATCCAGACCACCTTCGTCTTTTCAATATCCATGCAGGGATATAACATTGGCTCCAGATGTTTCTTAAGGCAATGATGGTCCAGTCAGAGAAAATGAGCTTCAACAACACAGATAGTGTGTCGAGGACTATGGCTCCGACAAGCAATGCATAAGTAAGAACAATGTCAAACTTACCGAACTCATGTTTCTTAAACTCATCTTTTTCAGCTGAAGCGAACAACATCAAGGCACCGATGGTTGAACAGAAGGTAATTAAGCGGAGCAAGTAGCCAATTCTGTGTCGCGCCACAAATACCTTGGTATGGAGGACCTCATACATGAAGCTGAGCTCATATTCTATCAGTTGAAAAGCACTGATGGGAGTTCTTTCGAGAAAAAAATATCGACTGCGCTCCCTATCATTGAAGCTCAGAAGGAACCCAACAATGAGTCCTTTGAAGCTTTCGAAGAAATGATATGATTCCTGCAATAACTCCATGTCATCTAAAGATTCTTGAGAAACTCCATCAACATTGGGGTTTTCTTTATGATTAATCCCTTTCCCAATGTGCAATGGCCTTGTTGGCAGCGGCATCTCCACCATTTCTGACCTCATTGTAGTAAATATCGCGACGGTCTCTTCATAGTCAGGACCGGGTTCTGGATTTGGCAGTGCAGTCTCTCCAAAATGGTCCAAGCTTGCAAGGTAAAGACAGCATGTTCTCTCCCCAAATTTGATAGTACCGGCAACAAACACTAGGATCGTCGGGATCCAAAGCTTGTTTTCGACAAGTGTCAAATAGAAACTATACGCAGCTGCCAGGACTTGTAGGATGAGTTGAAGCAAGTGCCTGAGCCAGAACTCATTGTCCTCCAGAGCAAAAGAAGTAATCGTATCAGGGCCACCAAGATGCACCAAAAGAAATGAAGCCCAGAATGCTAAAAGGTCTTCATTATTTCCAGAGTCGCAAGTCCCTGACTGGCTTTTGGAGATTACCCCAATGGAAACAGCAGCAACCCAGTCGGAGAGCAAGTACGCCGACCAGATCAACCCTAGGAGCAACATGCTTCTGCATTGTTGCCTGAACGGCGCGGAAAGCGTTAGGAAAACTTGAATAGCAAGGCTCAAGAGAATGCAGCCCCTCAGATTCCATACATCCCATATCTTCATCAGCTCTTTGGGTATGGGTAGCTGCATAGTTCTCACCATATTTCCTCCTGTAATTAATCTCCTCCAAGTGCATAAAACTTGAAGCTTAATTTGCAGTGTGTGATCAGAAAGAGAGCTTAATTTGCAGTGTGTGATAAGAAAGAAAGCTTTGTCGTCTTTCTTGAGTGCGCGACTTTGTCTCTCTCTAGATTGACTTAAAAGAGACATTGGGTCACAATCATATGATGGTGGAACCAATTCGGTGGAAATTTCATACTCGTTTTTGTTTTTGGTGATAGTACGCTAATTATATATTAACACAAACTTTGAATATTCTATTCAACTTCCCAGTTTTTGAGCTGCAACCGCTGCGAAGTTGGGTTCAGCAGCTTCAGCATTGTGGATTGAGAGAAATTTTTCGTTGTGACTAGAACACTGGTGATACATCAAGTATTTTTATATAAGTGGTGGGAAATTTTGTTTTTTAAGTTATTAACTTTTTAACACACATATCTCATCATTTCTGTTGTGAAATGTGGTGCACCACTCTATCTTGAACACTGAAAAATCTCTTGTGAATTCAGATCCTTCAACGATGCATTCATGTATGGTAGTCTTTGGTACAGTCTCATCTTTTACCAGGAAGCCCACGAGACGACTGATTCAAAGCGTGATTTGGGACCACGCTAGAGGCCGCCCATTATTCAGTCTTTGTTTGTACCATATGTGATGGAAACAAGCCATCGGCTGACCATAAAGTTTTCAACGTGTAGGGAACACAATTAGATATATCAAATATTATAATACAAGTGATTGAAATTTGAAAATTTTCAGTGTATCAGAAACACAACCTAGTACACCAAGTATCGCAATACAAGTGGTTGAATTTTTTTTCTTTCCAAATACCCAATGATTTGCATTATAAGTGATCTCTCTGGCTAACCCCATAACGAGTTAATGGGAGCTTTCTACTCCTTGGAGTAGAAGCCCCCTTGCTTCAGGACTGTGCCACCACCACAACAACGATCAACAACGTAAGATGTTAAGTCTGATAGGATGTTGTGTATTATGCTAAATCAGCATGATTGTAGTGATGTGTTGGCATTGCTGACTAGAACAAACAAGATTTAGTTAGAATTGTTGGTTGTTAGGGAGTGAATTAGAGAGGAAGCTACCTAGTCACTATATAGGGAAATACTGTAGAAGGAAAGCTGTTGTTGTAATTGGTACTGTAACAAGAAGTATATCCTTCACTGTTACGTTGAGTAAGAAGCAGAGTGTGGGTTGTATCAAAGTCATTATGTGAAATCCTGCTTCTGGATTTCACTATTGTAAATTACGTATTATGTATTAGCGAGATTTTAAATTATTTCGAGAATTTATGTGAGTTTTATTAAATTTAGATTTTAATTAAATTAATTTGATTTTTGAATTTCGATCAGTAATCGTTAAAAATTTGTAGACCTTACGAGATCATATTAAGTATAATTGGACATAGCTCAATCTTATGAGTGCATAGACGAAAACCGTTTATGAATTGGAGTTGAAAGGAAGAAATTAGAGGCTTTAAAAAAAAAATTAAAAAAAAAAAAACTGAAAGCTGCCAGATGGCAGTGGGAGAGAGGGGGAAAAGGAGAGAAAAGGGAGAGAAAAGGGGGAGAGGGTGCCAATCAGAAAAGGAAGAAATGAGGGGAAAGGAGGGAAGGGAGAATGAGAGAACCGGCCAAGATCGTTCGCTCTCCAATGGCCTGCAGTATACGAGAGCAATTCCACCCATACTTCACTCATCAGATCCCATTTCTTATCTTTCTCCTTCGACAGCAGCAGGTTTAACTTCTGTGTTTACCTCGAGCATTCTTTTGCAGGCATTAAACTGTTCCTCTCCTGGTCCCAGCTCCCTTCTGCTAAAGTTATCTAAAATTGGTGTTACTCAAGAATCTTTCATCCTACTTAGCCCTTCGTCAGACAAAATATTTGTGTAGGACTTGACTTGTCACTAAATTGTATTGAATGGTGAGTGCAATTACCACCCACTCAAAACTTACCATTTATTAAACCAAATTAATAAAAGACTCCTTGTTATGTTCAAGTAAAAATATAAATATAAATTGCTACATAATTAGTTAGTTAATTAAAACCGAATAACAAAAATAAAAGGCTTTATTTTTTCAAGCGCACCTCCTCACTTCTCCTTGCTGTTCCCACCAACCCAATGCCATCATTAAATCAATCCATGCCCAGAAATATACCTGAATTAAGTTCACTTCATCAAACCTAGAAAAGCCTTGTTATTTTCCTTCCACTTATCGAATTTGTTGTTTTAGGGTTTTATAGGGCTGTGTTGAGTGACACTACAACTCACTCAAAACTTATCATTTGTATAAATACGTTTTTGGGGATTTGGGTTATGGAACAAAAGGGTGTTGGACCTGGGCAACGAGGACAAAACAGGCTTTTCAACACAAGCTTAAGCAAACACACGTTATTTTCAGTAAGATTAGTATGTAGCACATAGCACTGATGTAAATCCCCCACACTCAACAAAACAGATGCAATCATTTAATTGAGTGATATTCTAATCTATTCTACTCAATCATTTAGCTAACTAGTCTTGTTAGATATTTTGGGCTAAGATGATAGGTTCAACGCTTCTTTGGATATGAGTCACGGTGAGTTAGAATTCTCATTTATTTAATTATGGGGAGGATTCGTAGCACTACTTTTTTACACAATTTTGACATGCATTTTTGTAGAGCCAACTCTGTAATGGATTTCAACTATCCGAATTGTCTATGTTTTAGAATGTCATTCATAGATTATTTTTGCAAAAAATTAGACAAATTCAAAACTGTTAAGACATTCATTTGTAATAAAGGAAATAGACAAATATGTTTTACAAAGAAACACTAAATTTAATTCAATGGTCAAGGTTTTGGGTTTCAGTATTTTTGGCAGACATGATTTTTAAGGTAAGATCTAAAAAATAGACGGTTATGGGATTATCATACTGTAGCTAGCAGGTGCAACAAACAACACAAGGATACAACAATAAATTAAAACATAAATATTCTAGTTCTAGTTCTATTACTGATGATTGCTGTTCGATGCTTCTTCTTGCTTTGAGCCTCCCTTTACCCACACACCCTCATTGTCGCATGGCATGGAACTGAGTTTAGGACACTCGAATATCTCCAAGTAATTCAACTCTGGAAACAATTCTTGCAGTCTCGGCCAACTCATCTGCAATCTTTCCAAGAACTTCAAGCGTAAAACTTTGACGTTCCATTGGCATTGATTTCCGTGACACAAATCTGAGAGTCTTCCCCCTCTGATATGGAGCTTCTTTAGTTTGTCTAATTCCCATTGCATCAACCAATCAGGAATCTTAGAATAAGGGAAGTAATGGAGGTTAAGTTTCTCCAAAAGAACACGAAGCGATGGAGAGTCTGAAGCCTTTGATGGAGAAACTGGCGGCGTTGATGAAAATGATGATTTTCTTGATTTTAATTTTGAGAGGTTGGAAAGCTTGTTGGTTAGTCTCCTCCGGAGTGGTGGGCGTTTTATGTGGTCATAAAGTCTTGACCATGATATGGATAAAGACCGGAGCTTTTTAAAATCTGCCAAAGAAATCAGCTCTCTTTCCACATCGTCGGACATTTTGTTTATGTCAACATGGATACTCAACTTTCTTAGATGTTGCAAGCTTGACAAATCAGCTAGCTTACAGGGCTGGCGTCCACCTCCTGCAGGCCTTGGCTCATCGATCACGAACCCTTTAAGCACTTGGAGATTTGAGAGCAAAGCAAGTCCCTTCGGCATGTGGCTCATCAAGTAGCACTCGTACATATCTAAGTGTGTCAGGTTCTTGAGTGAGCCTATCCCTCGAGGAATTTTCTCCAAATCAAGACAGCCGTTGAGGTTCAGGATCCTCAGATTGCTGAGTTTGCAGACTGCAGCCGGAAGCTCAGTAATTCCAGAGACTCCTCGAAGACTCAAGTACCGGAGATGTCTCATATTCTTCAACCCTTTTAAGAAGTCACTGTCCTCTACCTGAATCAGATGTTCGGCAGAGCTCTGCCATCTTCCAAGCTGCAACACTCTGACGTTTTTCATCTTCGAGAACCAGTCTGGTCTGAACTCAAGATCAGGCTCATTGACATTGATCATACTTCGAACATTCTCCTGTTTTAAATGGAATGGCAATTCGAGTATAGAAGAACCTTCGTCGGTTTTTACCAGGCATGCCCTCCTAGAGCAAGTAAAGTCTTCGGTAGGATTTCCATCCGCATCGAAATTGAAGAAAAGATCTCTCTTTGCAAGCACGATCACGGCATAACGAGTAGCAGGGTCCATAGTGCAGCTGTCAGCACTTGGTCTGCGCTTTTTGTATTCCGGCTTGATGAGACCTTTTTCTGTAAATTCCTTGAAGAATTCATTTGCCGTCTCCTCAGCAGTCTTGCCTTCTGCTCCCGAAGTGTCTATAAACCCCTCACCAACCCACCAATGGACTAAAACTTTCTTCTTTATGACAGCATTTTCAGGGAAAACTGAGAAGCAGAGGAAGCACCCCTTCTGCGGGTCACGTAGACGGTCATAGGCTTCCTCAGTGTCTTTGAAAGCTGAACTCCCTTCCGTCATGTTTTGCAAGTTCAAATCTTGCAGTTCTGCCAAGGAATGATGAAGGTTGAATTCCGCACGCGTCATGGAAAGTCTGAAGCTCTCAGAATCAAAGTTCACTGAAGGTAATTGAAGAGACTCCTTTAAACTGGAGATAATTTTGACAACTTTGTCAAGCTTGTTGTGAAGAAAATTTGTTTTGGTGCTGTTTTCAAGTGTCTCCGTTCTTTCTTTGAAGGCATCATCTAAGCTTTGAAGAACTAATTCTCTGATAGCATCGTTGACAAGATCTTCCCATTGCTTCAGTCTGCTACACGCCTTTCCGATGTAAATGAGATCACTCTGGACACTCTGGATTTTCTGAAGTGTTTGCAGATAACGAGAGGAGTCGTCTTCTTCACTGTTGGTGCTGCTGCTGCTTTTGTGTTTTTCATCATATTCAGTTAGAAACTGTTTATCTTTAGATATATGATAATGAAAATCCGGCATGATAACTTCATTGAAAATTTGGAATGGGGTGACCTGCCCGGATTTCACGTACGAAAGAAGGTCTAGAGACACATAAGGTGACTGGAATGAAGTGGTGAAAAGCTCTCGTGTGGACATGGCGGATGATAACGTATAATCAAAGAAGGAACTAAAAACACGATTAGAGAAAGAACGAGTGGGACTTGTTCATCGAAAAAAGATGAGCTCAAAGAGTTTTGTAAGTGGTCACAATGCCCGTCTGGTCTGTTGAACGTTCTTCACATCACACCGGTAGGGACCAATTTCCCGAATGATTATTAGTAAACTTTGGCATGCTGTATCAAAGACTTGTCAAAGACCTTGACCAGGTCTCCCTCCACGCGTTAGGTGTGAGTTTTCAAAGCCAATTAAAACCAAATTGATGAGTAATGCATGCAAAAAGGGAGTAGTTGTAAGGGAAAATTGACTTGCGGATCGTCGAAATATTAGAGACACAGGTCGCGATATTGTCCCCAACTTGGCAATTACTTCCTACACAATCTGTCAGATACGAGATTTTACCGTAAAAGGCTTCAAAGCTAGTTGAAGTGGAATTAGGATATTTAGACTCTTCTTTCCTTCTTTCTTTCTCTGGCCGATGTGGGATTTCAACTCGGATATGCTGTGAACTTGCAGCATATGATTACTTTTCTGTAGTTTTAATAAGAAATTGCAACAATTAGCATACATATTTCATGGAATTTCAATAAGAAATACCACTTGTAGTTTTAATCGGAGTGAAGAAGCAAATGATCTACTGAACTTGGAATTTCATCTAAACTGAATCAACGCAAAATGTTCATTTGATTTCAAACAGATCGCCATACCAATAAAATAAAATGTAATAAAGTCACACAACATATTTCATTACAAGCATCCCCCACCCAATTGCCTAAAGAAATAAAAGATAAAGAAGCTTGGATGGATGATTTCACTTGGTTGGCACCATTTTTTCAGCATGGTTTTCGAGCTCATAGAATTGTGTTCCCAAGCCGAGATGATACATCAGTAGCCAAGTGAAAGTCAGAAGTTCTCCACCCCTACTTGGTTGCTGAGCATGTACAATTGGTCTACATTTGATGGAGGCATAGGACAGCAATTCCATCCAGACTCGGCTCATTAGCTTCCACGGGTCTCGTCCCAACTTTTCAAGTTCTCCTAGCTCTCCTGCTAGGAAACATGCATCAAACAACACAGATTTGCTTTTACTTCCCTTCACAGCAGCTGATCTGAATTTGGCCTTCACACCAGTGATCTCGGCGCAGGCTTTTCGATGATCAGATATTGAGTGCTTGGAAAAGAATCTCTTTGCCTCTGCACAAGTGTCCTGAAAGACTATATGCCAATTCCCCAAGAATGGGGCCATCATCTTGTGCTGCATCACCAGAAGATAAAACATATAATCCGAAAGTATTTTGCAGATTTTTTGCCTTTCGTCAGCATCTTCCAAGATTTTTGCAAAGTAGAGTTCTGTTGCAATGTGCCACAGAAGAACACTTTCTGCATACTGATATTCCCCTACACTCCATTTGAATTTCACGTAGTCTGAAGTCAGCAGGAGAGCCCAGTCACCTCTTTGTGAGCATGCCTCCATGGCGGTTCTTTTGTTGTTTGCTTCCAAAGATTTTAACCTCAGCTGCTTGAACATGAAGCCCTTGAGCTCATCCGTGAATTTCTCAGAGGAAGAAAAGAGAGAAACTTTTATTTTGTCTAGGATTCCTCTAACACCCACATAACCACCAATAGTGAACACCCATTCTGGACGCTCATCCAGGCAATTCCTTATCATATTATACTGGGACACCGATCCAGACCACCTTCGTCTTTTCAATATCCATGAAGGGATATAACGTTGGCTCCAGATGTTTCTTAAGGCAATGATGGTCCAGTCAGAGAAAATGAGCTTCAACAACACAGATAGTATGTCGAGGACTATGGCTGCGCCAAGCAATACAAAAGTAAGAACAATGTCAAACTTACCAAACTCATGTTTCTCAAACTCATCTTTTTCAACTAAAATGAACAAAATCAAGGCACCGATGGTTGAACAGAAGGTGAACAAGCGGAGCAGGTAGCCGATTTTGTGTCGCGCCACAACTGCCTTGGTATGGAGAACCTCATACATGAAGCTGAGCTCGTACTCTATCAGTTGAAAAGCACTGATGGGTGTTCTTTTGAGAAAAAAATCTCGACTGCGCTCTCGATCTTTGGAGCTCAGAAGGAACCCAACAATGAGTCCTTTGAAGCTTTCGAAGAAGTGATATGATTCCCGCAATAACTGCATGTCATTTAAAGATTCTTGAGTAACTCCGTCAACTGTAAATTTGGGGTTTTTCTTATGATTGATCCCTTTCACAGTGTGCAATGGCCTTGTTGGCGGCATCTCTACTTTGACTGACCTCATTGTAGAATATATGTCGACGGCCTCTTCATAGTCAGGACCAGGTTCTGGCTTTGGCAATACAGTCTCTCCGAAATGGTCCAAGCTTGCAAGATACAGACAGCATGTTCTCTCCCCAAACTTGACAGTTCCAGCAACAAATACTAGGATCGTCGGGATCCAAAGCCTGTTTTCGACAAGTGTCATATAGAAACTATACGCAGCAGCCAGGACTTGTAGGATGAGTTGAATCAAGTGCCTGAGCCAGAACTCATTGTCCTCCAGAGCAAAAGAAGTAATGGTATCAGGGCCACCAAGATGCACCAAAAGAAACGAAGCCCACAATGCTAAAAGGTCTTCATTATTTCTAGAGCCACAAATCTCAGTCTGGCTTTTGGCGATGATCCCAATGGAAACAGCAGCAACCCAGTCGGAGAGCAAGTACGCCGACCAGATCAACCCTAGGAGCAACTTGCTTCTACATTGTTGCCTGAAAGGCGCAGAAAGCGTTAGGAAAACTTGAACAGCAAGGCTCAAGAGAATGCAGCCCCTCAGATTCCATACATCCCATATATTCATCAGCTCTTTGGGTATAGGTAGCTGCATAGTTCTCACCATATTTCCTCCTGTAATTAATCTCCTCCAAGTGCACAAAACTGGAAGCAGTGTGTGATAAGAAAGAAAGCTTTGTCGTCTTTCTTGAGTGCGCGAAAGCTTTGTCGTCCTTCTCGAGTGCGCGACTCTCTCTAGATTGACTTTAAAGAAACTTTTGGTCACAATCATATGATGGTGGAAACCAATTATATTTTAATACCAACTTGGATATTCTATTCAACTTCCGACCTTTTGAGCTGCACCTACTGCGAAGCTGGGTTCAGCTTCAGGAGATTGTGGATTCAGATACTTCAACCATGCATGCATGTACTCTAGTCTTTTGAACAATCTCATCTTTTACCAGGAAGCACGTGAGACGACTGACTCAAAGCATGATTTGGGACCACATTAGAAGCCGCCCCTTAAAATTTGAAGTTTTTGGTGTGCCAGGAAGTGGTTGAAATATTTTTTTTTTTCTTTCCAAATACCCAACTATTTGTATTATGACACTTAATATACTAGAAAAATATTTCTGGCACACTAAAAAAATCTCTCCTGGCTAACCCCATAACAAGTTAATGGGAGCTTTCTACTCCTCGGAGTAGAAGCCCCCTTGCTTCAAGACATGTGTCAACACCACGACATCGATCAACAACGTAAGATGTTAAGTCTGATAGGATGTTGTGTATTATGCCAAATCAGCATGATTGTAGTGATGTGTTGGCATTGGTTGTTAGGAGGTTGTTAGGGAGTGACATAGAGAGGAAGCTACCTCGTTACTATATAGGAAAATATTAAAAGTAAAGTTGTTGCTATAATTGTTGGTATTGTAATAAGAAATACATCTATTGATTTTCAAAGGTTGAATTGTATTTCACTCATATGATTACGCCACAACCGGCGGCTTAGGGAAGCTAAATAACAACTCCTTGAATTAAGGGAGTTGACAACTTAGATTAGGAAGTTGACAACAAACTAATCATAAGGGAACCGGACTCTTAACCACCTAGGGAACAATCAATACCCATGAGAAACATAGGTGATTAGTTGACCAATCCCCTTATTATCCAGTTAATACCGAAACCTTCCCAAATATTCAAAGAACCCTAATAACCATGCAGGAAACCCTAATATCCATTAGGCAACTTCCAATAACATCCTTAACTGTTACATTGAGTAAGAAGCAGAGCGTGAGTTGTATCAGTCATTACGTAGTAGAACTCCCAAAAGCTTGTCGAGTAAGATGCTAGTTCGAAACAATTGGAGATTAGGCTAGGCAAAATAGAAGAATCGAGGCCTTATAACTTCTTGTTGAAGTTGGATTCGCCAAAAGGGCGTCGACTGTGAAAGACAGCAGAGATCTGCTGGAAGGATGGCGGAGGACAATGAGAAGAGGGAATGGTATTTTGGGAAGAAAATTTGAATGGTTTTTTGGGAAGAAAATTTGATTGCGGATGGAGCCTTCTCACCTAAATCCAAATACCAGCTCCATTTCAGTAATCCAATTTCGGGTAATTCCGGGATTCGATTCCTGATATTAGGTGGACCTCCCCCATTTTCTAATTCCCCATATGTTAGTAAACGCTGAAATGCTTTGGAAGACGTGCATTTCCGTTTCTCCCAACTCCTACCTCGCTTAGTAAACACGCCATTATTCTTCAGAGCAACAGCAGTCCAAATAGAGAATATAAGCATGAAAGCGGCTATTAAATCCAGGCTTATGGCACAGCAGAGCAAGATATAGGTAATCAAGACATCTTCCTAGTTGAAACTTGAAACCCTGCTTGTGCATGTCAAATATTAAGAAAACCGAAAGCAGATGTCTCATGAGAAGAAAAAAAAATGATGTACTCAAATGAGATCACCGATACTTCGTTCAGTTTATTTGGGTTCAGTATAAACAGATGTCTCATGAGAAAAAGGTTAAATTCTACTAGGTTTACTTTCCGACAATGAGTTTTGCTCTAGCATGGCCCTCGTTTATTTGGAACTGCTCCCCTATGCCGAAATGAGCCATCAGTAACCAAACAAGAGTGACAAGCACTCCTCCTTTACTCGGCAGTTGTGCAGATCGTTCGCTCTGCAATGGCCTGCAGTATACGAGAGCAATTCCACCCGTACTTCACTCATCAGATCCCATTTCTTATCTTTCATCTTCATCAACCCTCTGGCCAAGATGCACGCATCAAACAACATGGATTTACTTATATCTCCTTTGACAGCAGCAGGCTTAACTTCGGATCCCCATTTGCAGGAAACGTCGGAAAACACAAGGAACGAAGACTGTTGGTATAGAGAAGCATAAAATCCCTGAAAGCCATGCTTTTGCTTTCAGTAAAATAGCTCGCTTTGTTTTGAAAATGCAAGTCATTTTTTGGGAATGGTGGGGTTCCAGTGATGATCTCAGAGAAGAGAAGGCTCAAGTTTCCGTCGGAATCTGCAGACATTTTTTGTGAAAACTGTTAGTGGGTGTTTTGATTTCAGTTTCAGACTCTCAACTGTCATCAATCCAACGGCAGCGGGGAGGATACTGACTGTGTTTGCTCAAGATAATCTATAATATAGATAGAAAAAGCAACATGACAACAAAGCTTTCATAGCTCAGTTGGTTAGAGCACCCGTTTAGTAAGCGGGAGGTCTTGAGTTCAACTCTCAATGAAAGCAAGATACATTTTCTTTTTCATTTTTTAGTGGGCTTTCGATTTTGGGCTTCATTTTTTTATTGGGCTTTGTTTTTCGGCTTAATGTTGTAACCTGCCCCAACCTTTTTGTTTTTGTTCTTGTTTCGCATGTCTGATGGTCCCTCTGGAAGATTTTAACATCAAGTATCTGTTTCCCGTGTCCAGCAGCCGTCCATGCTTTCATAGCTCAGTTGGTTAGAGGCTTAGAGCACCCGTTTAGTAAGCGGGAGGTCTTGAGTTCAACTCTCAATGAAAGAAAATTTCAATGTTTTTTGCTCTTTCTTTTATGTCTTGCTGCTTGCTGGGCTACATTAAAGCAAACTGAAGTTTGTAATGTGTCTCATGTTAACAATATTCTAATTAATCTAATCTAAACTACGAAAAGGTGGATTTGAACTTGGCGATGATTTAACTTTTACTCATACATATGCATGACAATTAATATAGTCAGAGCAGAAGAACAAATAGTTGACGGCTGTACTTAAACATCCAAATACACAAGACATTACGATTTCCGCTAATTCAAAGTTCAAACACTTTTAATTAATCTAACTCATCCTGTTTTATCGATTAAACTGACCCAGTAATCACTGGTGACATGATTAATGTAGGAATCACATGGAAATATAGGCTCTTGCTGCCACACCTGAGAATCCAAACTTTGAAGCTCACCCAATGTGACATCAGATGCACAAACACTTTGCTCTGCAATCTGGCCTTTTCGATCGTCGACTTCCCAAACGGGAAAGAATACGCTCGATGAAGCTGAACAAGTTGCCTCCAACTTTGATGATGCTACCTTCGTAGCTTCATCAACAAGAAAGAGTTGTCCAGCTTCAGATAACTTGTTCTTGCTGGTTTCTTTGTCACCGGACCCTTTTGCTTCTTCGTGTACTGATTCAATCGCCGCCTTGAAGCGTTTTTTCATGTGGGTGTGCCAGTAATTCTTAATCTCATTGTCCGTTCTTCCGGGAAGCCTTGCAGCAATAGCAGACCATCTAGGAAGATAATAAACAAAAAATCTTTTAGGAAACTCGTCAGTTTCTTATGAAGCTGCAGAAGTTGCTTATAAACGATGAATTATGCTTAAGGCCCGTTTGATAACCATTATGTTTTCTTTCGTGTTGGTTAGATTTAAGTCCTTACCGGTTTCCTATTGCTTGATGCAACTCAAGTATGGTTTCCTCTTCGTCTTTGCTGAAGTTCCCACGCTTAATATCTGGCCTTAAGTAATTCACCCAACGAAGTCTACAACTCTTCCCGGACCTGGCCAGACCTAAAACAAATGTAGAAGAAGAAAAGTCAGTTCGTTAAAAACGATTGTGGTTGTCTGAAAGCGCTTTGTACCCTTCTAAAAGCAATTCCAAACGAGCGAGTACCCAAATGATCAATGAAAATTTTGCTCAATTACGCATAAATATAGATAGAAATATCAAGAAACTTCAAATTTGCTTCCTACCAGCTGGTTTAGGCATCTGACTCCAATTCCAAATTCCATATCTTTGAATGTAAGCTACCAACTTGTGATCCTCCTCAGGACTCCATGGACCTTTCTTCACAGCTACCGTCTTCTCACACCGCTGAGTCCTTTTCGCCATCTTCTATCTCCGATTCAGTGAGTTCTCTGCCGCCTCCGTACCCGTATATGTCTACGTACCCAATGTGCTTACGGTGTAGCACCGGGCAGACTGTTAGCGAGTGTGGATCATCTTAGGACAACAAAGTATGGCAAAGATCGAGGGGAAGAGGTATGCATAAAAGTATTTATGTAATCAATGTATCCTATCGGTTAATTTGATGTAAACAATACAAATAACAAAGTCAATCATGTCATGATGATGTTGATCACACACAATAAGTCGTACATGTAAAAGGACGAGTATATATAATTCAACACTCCTTAGCTTACTTTTCGTAAGAATCATGTTTACTCCATATTACAGTTTGACACGTCTGCAAAAATAACTCATTAAGAACGTCCTAATTTTTTTATAAGACGATATTTTCAAATACTCTAATGTACGATAAAGTGGATTCAAACTTGAAAGTAATAGAGTAGACGCATTGTCTTGGTTAATTGACGTAACCATGTTCCAAAGAATACCATCACCCTTACAGTTTTTTGAAGACCATGTAATATTTGAGTTTAGTTTTTAAGATGGAATAGTGGTCAAAATTGTTGAGCTTTAAATTGCTTCAAGCATCTTTACATTCACATTTTGTACAAGATGATAACACAGTCCGTCAAGTTTGAACTTCATATGTGAGTCCGATGAAAGGGATTGAGATCCTTTTCGGATCTCACATTTCAAAACTCGCAGATCGAACAATTCAAAGCGTTCAATTTAAATTATGCGGTCTTTATTAGCCAAGTTCATTGGCCAACCTGAGAAACAATCTCTCTCCAACGTTTGGGTATCTCTCTGTCTCTTGAATGCCCCAGATTGTGCAATTCGTAGGTTACAGAGAGAATCTCAATCCTAATTAAAACACTAGGATTTTGATTACTACTTGCAAATAATCAACGTTAATACTATTTTAGTCTTACTAATATTATATAATACATTCTCTGCATCCAAATTGTGTATAAGCTTGAGATCAAGAGGACGATCTGTCATGATTCATGATGCTGCTGGCTTAAATCAAATTAGGATTAATTAATCATTTGAGTAAGACTTTAGTGGCCATTGATTGATGACTAATTTCAACTTATTTGGATTGTGTATCACATGCTGCTATTGTTATGATTTTTTCTCAATGTCCTTGATTAATTAGTCATGTGATTATGCAGTATGGAGGACTAAGAGCATTCATGCACTCGATATCCCGAGTTCAATTTTCCTCTCCTCCACTCAATATCTCGAGTTCATTTTTTTCTTTCCTTCAATATCGCTTTATTGGGAAAAATTAGCATCCACCATCAACTTGCATGCCATTTCTACCTTTTTATAGTTACATACGCCTTCAATAGAACCGTCAATTTTTTGGGTTTCCTTATATTTCAACAATTAGAACCGTCAAATTTTTCGTTATTTGAAACATCTTTTTGAGTCTGCTCCAAGTTATATTTCAATGATTAGAACCGTCAATTTTCAAGTCCTCCATTTTGATATCACAATCACATCTTTAGTAAATAAAAGTGGTTCAATTTGGAACAAGCATAAATGTAATAAACAACATTACAAGAAGCAAATCTAGAGAATGGGGATCAATCTAAGAAACCCCAGCACATGTATGTACAATTACATGTTTACCATTATCCACCTGGATCAATGAAATCTTCTTCATAACGTAATTTTACACCTTCCGCAGCTGAAAACACAGCAATTACAAGGTGGAGCAGGAATTTCTAGCAGCTCTACTTCACGATGGCGACCGCAGCACTCATGAATGTTAAACGTTTGCCTTCCCGATGGCAAGACATAACAATCCTTCTCGCGGAAGAAATCAAATGGAAAGTCCGATTTCCAATCATAGCTGTGGCCACTTTCTGGAACGGCAAATGCCCAGCTTATTAAACTCGTGGATATTCACAAGAATCTGTACTTGTCTACAAGCTGCAGGGGTCAGGGGATTTGATTGAGACAATCGGTGGCGGTTGTAGCTCAAAGAACGATTTTGCACCTTCTCCAAGGCTACCTATGTATATCGTATCACCCCGACCATGCCAGGTGCCATCTTGGACATTGTTCATCTCCAATGTTCTGGATTCCTGCTCACATTGTAAGAATACTATCAATAAGTTTCCGGAAATAAGAAGCTTAATCAAGGATTAAACCATATGTTTAGTTTTAACTTTTAACAACTGTTTTGTAGGCATAGGATCTGGAAAGATGACCTGACATAATGCACAGCATGGGCAGATGAGATGGTAGATGCAATCATCCAAGGAACTATCACTACCCTGAAAATAACAGCATTGCCCGCAACAATGTTAGCGTAATTCATGTAGAACCATGAAAGAAAACGAATATGAGGCATGAATTAGAAAAACCATAGATTCATGAAACAACTCATTAAAATTGAAATGATGGATCACATAGCAGTAACAGCACCATCTCCACGAGAAGGGAATAGCAAACCGTCTACCGTACCAAACCTACATTTTCTGTATTTTTCTACACCTAATGTAGTTTTCTTCCTTGAATAACCATTTGCGTTATAAGACTTTAACATTGTTAATTGGAATTAGCAAGAGATAGCAATCAGGCAAATACTAATATTAGAAACAAAAGAGAAACACCAGTTCAGGTAACAACATATATTAACGGTTGGCAAGAAACCGGATACAACGATAGACAAAGAGAGAAGGCTTACCCTGATGTTAAATTTCTTCTTTATCTGTGTTCGGAAGTATCCCAAATATGTTCCTAGTGAAATGGTGAAGGCAACCGCCAAATATAGAAAGCAGTGCTTCTTGGTGACAATGAAGGCAATGCAGTTGAGAAGGACAAGAACAACAAGAATCAAATGAAGAGCTCCCTGCGAAATAATATACCGAAACTCAGAATCTACCTAAAACAACCTTATTTACCCAAAAAATCCAAATCTTCGAATCAAAACGAGCTGAACACGGGTTGTTCAATAGTTTTCAATCTAAAACATCCTCAAATTCTCCTTTCCACAGATAACATAAAAAAAGCAATCACAAAAGGGATAGAATTACAAACCTGTAACGAACAAGGACCGAAACCAGCTCGTCTCATGTTCTTCCCAAATCTATAGCATGGGCAACTGCAAACATCAAAATACATTGCAAAGATTAGTCAACAAGTAGTCAAACTAAACAAGCAATTCAAATTCTCAACAACAAAAAAACAAAAAAAAAAAAAAAAAAAGGAAAAACGCATTGACCCAATTAATTTCTTGACTATTTTTGAATAATTCAACGACAGGCAGCAAATATGCATCTTCAGAAACAAAAAAGTCAAAAAAAGGGAGAGATTTTGGCTCCCCAGTTATTCGAATTTTGAACAATATAGAAACCAAAAACAAAAGGAATCGTCTTTATAGCAAAAATTAAAACTTTTTCTCCGGAAAACAAATTATGGGGAAATTTTCTGGGAATCCAAACAGGAAAAGAGGGAGAGAGGGGTACGGACCAAAGGGATTCGAGCGCAACACGACGGTCATCGAAGCAATCTAGGACTTCACCTTCCCACATCCTGAAGACGCCACCCAAGTCCCCTGCGTCTCCGCCTTCCTCTATGTCGGGGAAGCTCTGGAGCTTGGCCGCCAGCTTTCCATGGGTCTGCAGCGCCACCGTCGAGCAGAGCAGGTCGAAATCGACGACCGCCATTCCATTTCCCTCCAAAAGCCTCTCCTTTTCTTCCCCATCCGCCTCCTCCGCCGCCTTCTTCAGTAGCACCGTCTCTTGCTTCTCCAAATCCCCCATTTTCCAAACCCCAAAACCAGAAGCTGAAGCTCTAGGGTTTCCTTCCTCCTCGCTGCTCCTCCGCTTTCTCTCTCCTCTGCTCCTCCTCCTTTTATGCGTTTTCGCTTTTTGGTATTCAAAGAACGTGATTCTCAGATGCAATGACACGAAATTTATTTATTTAAATAGTAAAATATATAACATTTAAATTATCTTTTTTTGGGGTATTATTTTATTATTTATTTATAAATATGAACAAAGAAAAAATTTTTGCAACACATTTTTCAATTTGTTATATAAAGTAAAATATTAAGCAATTTATCATATTAACTTTTCGAAATCATTAATTTATCATTTTACTTTAATTCCGTTAAGTTTTTCATTCAAAATAAGTCATGTGACCTGTGTTCAAAGTTTTTGCTGTCATTTAAGATCTTTTTACAAGTTCTTTACTTTTCTTTAGTAAAACTCTTTTGTGTTTGAAGGTATTTATGCGGATTGTTGTGTTCGAGCAACATATATGCATCTACATCTCCATTTCTAACACCAAACCTTAACTGGTTTCTCATATTATAAAATTTGATTTCATGACCTGCTAAACTGAACACTCTAGAATTATTTTGACGAATGCAACTTAATAGAAGGAAATGAGATGTTAAAATGATAGAAATAACCCTGAACACAAGTCTCGCACATGACTTATTTTGGATGAAAAACTTAATAGAGTCAGCGTGAGAAGACAAATTGATGATTTCGAAAAGTGTGTATGACAAATTGCTTAAAATTTTAGTTTATATGACAAATTAAAAAATTAGTACAAGTTCATATGATATTTCAAAAAATTTCCCTATGAATAATGAGACAAATTATTCAATGTGTTGGTAACATGCCTCGATACACTAAGTACTAAGATACAAGCGGTTAATTTTTTTTTTTTTTTCCCTTCAAATATTCAACTATTTAAATTATAACATTTGATATACTGAATGATATTCCAGAGACATAAAAAATTATTTTCTGAGTAATGGGAGGTGGAGATGATAGTGACGATTGTCTGTTGGTGAGACGGGTGGGGGTTCTGTTGGCGCGTAAGGTAATAATTAGGCCACAATTTAGCAACGGTCTCCCTTTACTTATCGCAATCTTTCAATTGAGCCCAAAACTTTTAATTTGATTGTGAACCTCAATCATTTAAAACATGTCATTGACACATATTTTGTTATTTCTCAATTGAATAAGGATAAAAATAACTTTTAATTTAATAGAGAATTTGGACAGGGTTAAGATTGGGGTCAAAGTGGCATACTTTGAAGATTCGGAGCACAAAATCAGATTGAAACTCTTAAAAAAGTTAAAATAAGGTACTAAAAGATTATTCTTTTTCACATATATAAAAAAAAAATAAAAAAATAAAAAAAAAATAAAAGATCATTCGTGATTGCTCCTTAAGAAAAGGTTTTGCTAAGCATATTTTTTTCAGAGTAAAGCTAAAATTTTGGCTAAATTATATTTTACCCTTTCAGATTTGGGATCAATTTCAATTTCTTACAATATCTTTAAAATATTCACTTTCATACCTCACATATTATTTTATTTCAATGTCATACAATCGTTAAAAAATCTATTAAGTTAACTGTTAAATAATGGCGTGGCAAATATAAAGTCCACATTTGTGCTGACATAATTGTCATATTTGTGCCACATAGCTAAACACTTAATTAAAAAAAATTAAAATAATTAATTAAAGAAAAGTATTATAAAAAATAAAAAAAATAAAAAACCCAGAACCCTACTTCGACCTGGTTTGGTACTAAGGTGATTCTGAAAAAAGCTGCTATCAAAAAAAGCTGAGAGCTGTTTTTGTGTTTGGTAAACACTCAGCTTCAGTTTTTTTTCACAGTTTTGGGTAAAAAAAAAGCCAAAAACAAGAAGCTGCAAATATGGCAGGTGGCACAAATATGGCAGTCCTGTCAGTTCTTAAACATCAATAGATGGAAAATATAACAGATGTATTATATTGAAATAAAAGAGGTATGAAAGTGAAATGTTTTGAAGATATCATATGAGGTTGCACTCAAACTTGAAGGGCGTAATGTGTAATTTACCCTAAAATTTTCTATCATAAGTAATTTTAAAATCATTTTTGTCTGACGGGCTACAAAGCTCATTTCTTTTCTTCTTACTCCCGGCTTTTTCGGCGCATCCCATAATATACGGAAAAATCTACATTACTTCGGACTACCACCCGTGTATACGGTGACAATGTTGATATCGTATTCAGGCAATTAAATATACTTTAATAATATCCGAGATTCCAATTATTTTGAGTTTGTTACACGATAATACAATGTTATGATGCTCTAAAATAATATTAATTTAGGGATGTGTTACTTCTCCCACATATTTTTTGTTTTCGACCGTCGGATCGGATGAATTGAAAAAAATCAACATGCAGAAATTAACAAGGGTGTGTGAGACGCACATCCCTTAATTTAATGACAGAAAAAGAAACTTAATCATGCAAAGAAACGACAGCGGCCGAAGAAAATTGGGTTGCCGTTTAATTAAGTCGGCATTATTATAAAAACAAGGAGACGAGGCTGAATTATGGTTCAACATATTGGGTTAAGTCATTAGTGGGGATAATAATATTCTAATTAACAATCAATCTTACTTTATCAGAAAGACAAATTATATAATTAATATGGATTGAAACGATGGATAAGGAATAAGTCGAATGAGCGATAATGGCGGGTGACAAAAGAATCAACACGGGTTAGCCTCAAGTGCCCGTGAGTGCTCGTCGACAGAACCCGCGGAACCGTGAGCTGTATTTGCGGCAGTTCATGCATAATCCCTTATGACTTAACCATGTTTTTTTTTTAAAAAAAATAATTGGGGTTTATTAATTTAATGATTAATTAATTAACAGTCCTATGAATTGGACTATATTTATATGATGTGATATATATCTCGTGCGTGGGAACCGAATCAACCGATAGTGCTGGCTCATTGCTGTATGGATTTCGTTTTAGATAAGCACGAGCTTGTGAGCCATGTGGGCATCCTATTACAATATGCACATGATTATACGTCATATGTTATTATATAAAGAGATAAAAGTTCTTTATTTTTTTTTTCAAATGTCCTCCACTTGTATAACATTTAACGTATATGCCCGTATTCCAGCATAATGAAAAATCTCCCGTTTCTTTGGTTATTTACTATGTTAAACCGGAAAAAACTTTCCGCGCACAAGAACGTTTATGTAACAATTGCAAGTGTAAAAGCGTGTGATAAGTTTTTGAATACCGTCACAGTGAAAGTATACATGTTGCAGAATAAAACATGATCAAGCAATGCATAGGCACAATCAACTTAGACATACTGTCTACAAAATTATAAAGGCCACAACAAAGGAGAAGAATCTTTGGTGCAACTTGTCTTTTCTTATCTTGAGGATGAACTTAGTGTGTATTACCATCACCGAACGGTAAGAGATCGAGGTTAAGTCTTCGCGGCAGGCCTCACCAACCCTAATCCGGAACCGCTCCCCAAATGCTTAAAGTCTCTTGCTTCAAGATTATCATCGTGCCCTGCAAAGCCTGTTCCTCCTTTTGCCAAGTTCACCAAGTTCCTTTCTTTGCATCCCTTGCTGCAAACGAGGCAAACCTTATCTACAGCCACGAACCTATCAGCACATTTCTTACAAAAGACATGCCCGCATGAACTAAGGGCCACGAGCGACAGCGTGTTGGTCAAAGTAACCTTGCAGCTCGGACATATAAATGTCTTATCCAGAGATGATTTCTTCTTCTCGTTATTGTCTTCTGTGTAATACACAGTAAATAGGGACTTCAGCGTTAGTTTCTCATTTCCTTCCGGACAGACCGTGCTCGTAGAGGGAGCATCTACTTTAACAGGAGCTGCCGGTGTAGCAGAAGGCAGCCAAAAGGCTTTCATTGTCCGAAGAGCCTCCTCTTCATAAGAAGTGACCTTCACACTATTCGCCCCATGGAAACCAGTCTTATCTTGGCTCTGGTTTCTATCATTGTATTGTGGAATTGCACCGTGGTTTTGCTGATCAAAAGCCTCAAGCTCTCTAGCTTTCTGCTGCACAAGCCTATCTTCTTCCTCGTTCTTTTCTTGCTTCTGCTGAGCAGTATGTGCAGCCAGCTTTCTGCCAAGTGGAAGAAACACCTTAAGCACAAACCATATAAATGAAGGAATTTCTAGATATATACTACATCTTGGTGAAATTTTACTCAAGAGCTACTGAAAGGAAATAAAACCAAAAGGCATCAAGCTGGGCCAAACTCACATCTACCATAGGAAGCCTCGTGGAAACCAAAAAAGGTAAAGAACAGGCAACTACAAAGCTAACAACCAGCAGAAGGTTGCATTTGCTATAACCATGCTTAAATGCTTAAAATTAGTTTTACAGTCCCAAAATTGGCTCCGTTAAACAAATAACTGGATTGATAATCCACTTTCTCTTGAAGTCTCCCAAGGAATCACAAAACCAATAGACTCCAGGGAATTACAATCTATGAACCAGATTCCCCAGTATAAAGCAATCCCATTCAGTAATGAGAATATAAAACTATACTACTAACCGAGCATATAAATAAGAGCTATTTAAGGATTATGTTAGTCAAGAGGGGACAGGGTGTTGGGTTTCTAGTTCTACCCATGCATCCCGGGTTCGAAACTCCCCCTCCCCTAAATTGTTGTAATAGTTTCGAACTCTCCCCCTTCCACAAATAGTAAACTTAAAAACAAAATAAAAACAGTTGAGGGAATCTCGAGGAACCAAAACTATAGATCCTGCATTTTCACCATTTCAATTAAATTGACATAGATCGTATTTCTCTGAACCTCTTTAATCCCTTTGAAGAAAACCCGTTGAAGTAGTAAACAAGAGTAACAAAAACATCACATTCTGATGTAACAACAAAACAGACTCCAGCATATTAGGAAAAACTTTCTTCACCTAAAAATATGGACTAGAGAGACATACCACACGGCAGGGCAGAATGTAATTCAAATGAGATACCCTATGGCAACCTCCAAGACAGGTCCTATAACTTATGCCTTAACAAAGCAAGCTTGTTTCTGAAGGGATTCAATGCCAATGAAAAAACAAATACAGATAGCGCTGAACTTATGATCCCCAAGCAAAATCCCACTTTCGAAATTTGCGATTCAATGCAGTACGGGGGTTCTCTATGCACTTCAAGTTGGTTTATTTCACAACCAAGTACCTTCCACTTTGTTAAAGCTGAAATCTTTTGGTTTCGGGTACCCCTAACAATCATATCATCTAGAAAACTAAATCTCCAACTCCAAATCTCTTAGTCACTTCAAAATCTCAATCCAACAGAAAAACCCAGCAATTCAACACATCAAAAGTCAAATTCACAGAAGAAAAAAAAGACACCAAATTGGACTGGACAACTAACAATCAAAATTGCGCAAAAACGGAGAGTTCGAAAAAGAGGGAGAAGCGGCATACATACCTATGGATATCCTTCTTCTGAGAAAGCAAGCACTCGAGAATGCATTCCTTGCAAAAGACGTGCCCTTTCTGGCAGCACATGGGGTCGATGAAGGGTTTCAGGCAGAGGCAGCAGGCGTCGAAGGGCTTGATGGAGTCCCTGCCCAACCGCTCCCTCTGGGTTCCATAGCCGAGCTTCTTCTTCTCGTCGTAGGTGAAGAAAGCGAGGTCGTTGTTGTTCTTCGAGTGCCTCTGCGGCATCTTTTCTCAGCGGATGATTGGGAATTTGGATTAAAATCCAACTCTTCTGATCGTGGATTTTGGGAGTTTCGATTTGGGAATTTGGGGAGGGAGATGCAAAAGCAGCCCTAATCAATTTGGGGGAACACTATTTGGAGTTTTATTAGCACCGCCATTTGAAACGACATGTCGCGCACGTTAGCGTAGCTCAAATTGTTATTTAAATATTTGTCTTTTTAGGTAAAATAGTTTCTGAATTCGACATAACTTTTCACTTTAATTTTTGTGATTTAAAATAGTTATTGAGTTTAATATAAATTATTTTTGTCTTTTCGTAAAAAAATAAAAAAAGATTTTTTTGTAAATATTTTTCATTAAATAAGAATAAAATAATAAAAATACATTTAATTTTGATCATTATGATCGATTGATGGTGGACAAACTTAATGACTATTTTTTTATTTTGAATCTTAAACATCAAAATGACGAGTTATGTCAATCTTATCGATTATTGTTTAAAAAAACCTTGTTATTTTAAAGAAAAAAAATGTAAAATTCAATAAATAAATCCCAAAAAAAAAGGATAAAATAGCCTATATTATGTTATTTTATATTTGTACCATAATTTAATTGACAAAAAGCACAGGTAAGAAATTACCCAAAATGGAAGGATAAAAAGATAGAGTAAACTGCCGATTGGCCATCTGAACTATTAGTTAATTTTCGATTTCTTCCCTGAACTTTTTAATTGGAAAATTAAGGACTTAAATTAAATTTTTTGGCCGATTTCCCCTACCGTTAGTTTTTCATAGATTTCATCCAAATTAACGTTAACTCTTATCATGTGCATACCACATAACTCTTCTTTATGGACAAAAGTTTCACTTCACTAGACATTCAGATACAAAAGCTATAAAATCACACATATTTGCATAGATTTATATTTTAGAAATGTAAGGTTTTCAATTATTTTAAAGAATGGAGCGACCGAACTATCTATACATGTTGTGCACATATTTCCATTTAACAGAAATTTAGATAGAAAGAATGAAAAATTAACACCAGGGACAAATCGACCATAAAAATTCGTTTAAGCCATTAATTTTCCAATTAAAAAGTTCAGAGGAAAATCAAAATTTGGACTATAGTTCATGGGTGAAATCGTCAGTTTACTTTAAAAATATATAATCTCTCTTTCTTCTTTCCCTTAAACATTTGCGACCTCCACACTCTCTCTCTACTCAAAAGAAACCACCTGAATCCTTTTGCCGTCTTTCTTCCCAAATATTCCGATCAACTCCCCATGGCTTCTCCCAGAAAGAGCCCGTTATCAGAACCTGGAGATCGCCAGTCCGCCGCTGCAATCGTAGTCCAACCGTCGTCCCCTCGCTACCCTCCGAGCGGGGCCACCACCTCCGGAGCCCAGCGCCGAATCGGGATCGCCGTCGATCTCAGCGACGAGAGCGCCTTCGCCGTCAAATGGGCCGTCCAGAACTACCTCCGCCCTGGCGATGCCGTCATCCTCCTCCACGTCCGGCCCACTAGCGTCCTCTACGGCGCCGACTGGGGCGCCACCGACGTCTCCATACCCGAAGACCAGGAGTCCCAGCAGAAGCTCGAGGACGATTTCGACAATTTCACCGTCACCAAAGCCAACGACCTCGCCAGGCCGCTTGAGGAAGCCAAGACGCCGTACAAGATCCACATAGTCAAGGACCACGACATGAAGGAGCGGTTGTGCTTGGAGGTCGAGAGGCTCGGCCTCAGCGCCGTCGTGATGGGCAGCCGGGGATTCGGGGCTTCGAAGCGGACCTCCAAGGCCAGGCTCGGCAGTGTCAGTGACTACTGTGTGCACCACTGCGTCTGTCCTGTCATCGTCGTGAGGTTCTCCGATGACAAGGATGATGAAAACGACGCTGCAAAGCAAGGTAAATTGGACTGCCCTGTCGCGCCTGAGGAGGAGCCGGAGTTTCATGATGCTTTGGATAAAGGTTTGAACTTTAAGCTCTCTCGCTCTGCTATTCTCTTTAATTCTCGATTATTAACAGGCAGTTGTTGTTAATCCTGCTTTAAATCCATCGGATTTAATAGTAGTATTAGTACTGTAGTTATGCATTTGATTGGGATTAGCTTTGGATTAATGTCTGATTAAAGGTTCGTGCTTCGAGAGTAGCTTTGGATTGATTTCTGATTAGTTATTAATCCTGCTTTAAATCCATCAAATTTACTACTTTCTTCCTTCACTTTCTTTTCAACCTGAGTATGTTTGATGAAGATATGCTCTAGTATGTTAAAGTTCTTGCTTTCCGAATTTTGTTTACTCAAGCGGTCCAATTCTTTCAGGCTCCATCTAAGCCAGTGCAAATCCACAAGTTGACAAAGTTGTCTGTTTCCTTTGTTTTATCTCTTGTACCGAAAACATTGCATTCAGGAACAAGTGACGTCATAAAAGCCTTCTTTTTCATGTCGGGGTTAATTAGATGGTTTAATTTTCTTTTTCTTTTTCTTTTTTGTTGTCATTCTTTCCGAAGTAACATATTTGTTTAGTACGTAATACACGTAAGTAGGTGGCAGTTTATTTTCCGAGAGTGATAAGTTGTAGTAGTTAAACACCTGGGTGGATGTGAGGCAAGGGCATGATCCACTTGCTTGTCGGTTTTCATTTTTCTGATTTAAATGTAATCCGAAAATAATGGCTTCATCATTAACATTCTCCTTTAGATTTTGGGACATCAAGTTTAAGGCCGTTTCAGCATTCATTGTCTAGTTTTAGCACCAGTTGAACCTTTAAGGGCTTGAAGTACACGCATTTGACTTCTAGTAAAATATAACAACTAGGCATTCGGAGTCTCAAGTTTTCATTTGATTGTGTTTGGTTATGTATAATTCATGGAAACGGGCTTCTCCAGTAGTGCATCTGTATTCCTAGAGCATTTTCTTGGTGGTGGAATTTTGAGTCCAAGTTGAACTATGTTGGTTGCATGGGACCTTATTGGGATCACGTTATAAATTATGTTTCATGGCATCAAACATTAGTTTCCTTTTTTGTTGGTATATTGAAATATCAGTATAGGTTGGTTGCACAAACGTTAGTTTTGATGGTGTTTATACTTTTGAAACAAACTAATGTTTTGCGACCAACATTCCTAATAATATATACCCAAAAAGAAGGGGAAAAAACACATGCATTAATAGGAGAAACCAGTGTTTTTTATAGGAGCATCCTTGGCAGTGCTTCATGTTTTCAATGTGGATCCCTACTACCATTCTTGATAAATATTCAGGCAAATAAAAATGGCAGATTGTAACTACTAGTTGTGATGTCATGTTACGTGGGCTTGTATGCATTGTATCCTTGCTAGTGTTCGGCGTTTTCAATGTGGATCCTTACTACCATTCTTTCAATCGTTTGTGCTGCTAAGTGTGTGGTATACATTGTACTATCTGAAACCTGCTTTATGAGAAGTTTCTTCTAGTGGAAACTGAGGATTTAAGAACACTGAACAAAATGGGTTTCATGATGATTTTAGGTTGGTGTTTGATGAGTGATTGAAACTTACCCGGCATGCCATATGCTTTGCATTGTCACAATCCTGTTTGCCTGTGAGTGTGATTTGAGTCCTGTTAACCCTGGAAGTAGCTATGAATGGTCAATGATTATAATTGATTAGTGTGTTTTAAGTGCTGACACTTGTAAGGTTCCTCCTCAAGATGGCCCGGTCGTTTTCACTGTACAGGGTCTTTAGGCATCTTGATTGAATGTGCAGTCCACATTGTCAGTCGGCTGGATGAGTTTCATATAGTAGGTTGTTTCTTCAGAATACTGATGGCCATGTGGTATTGAATTATCTGGTGAAATGTTTCTTCGTGCTCATTACCAAACATGATTCATGTGCAGAAGGATTAAGTCAACTCTAGTGTTCAATAGTAATCTGGAAATCCATCCTTTATTTGTTGGCATTTATCCTCGAACCAATTGTTTTGGACTAACTATGCGTGAGTAGCAAGCCCATGTGTTGTTTATAAGTTCATTTTGTTAGAGCTTTTTCCTTACATTTTATATGATTTACCTCGTAATGATTTGAGTTTCTCTTGCTCTCTCTCAATACTTTGGTTGAAACTTGATACCGAATTTATGCCTTGCAGATGCAGATAAGGCGCACTGAACAACAGATGGAGATGCTGGACGAGCTTTCAGATGATGTTGATCAAATACTCCTGCTTCGTGTGTAATCATGTTGTATGAAAAAGTGTGGCAGTACTACTGAGTCTCTGTTTTTAATTTCTTTTATTCCGTTCTGTGGCGGCTACCTGAATCGACTGATCGTTGTTTTAACCACCTTTTCACTGCCTTCCATGTTTATGAAGCTCCGGGATGATGAATAATGGATGATTGTCTTTGTTGTTCCTTCCAGTTTTCTGCACGTACAAAGCCTGCACTTTCATCTTCTAGTATTCGTGATTCAAAATATTTGGAAGGGTAAATGTTTGGACCTTTGGGGGGTTTTATAAGGTAAATGCGGTTTTAGGCCCATACCTGAGGACCTCCACTGACCCAAGGGCCCAATCTTTCCTTAGGGTTTAGGGCTTAGGGTTTGGGGTTAGGTTCTAGCAGGGCGATAATCCTCGTATTAGTATCTCTCTCATTTCGAGATATACTACCTTCTTAGGTCTCGATATCCAGATCACGTAGCTGTCTAACTGCACGTAACACACTTGTATTTTGTTCACAACCCTTTGTGCTTGCTGCCATATTGAAGCGGAGTGTTTCAGTCTATTTTCCTCATAAAGATCGGCCAACTTTAACCCGAAGAATCGGTCTGGGGGATTTTCTAGACCAGGAATTAACTACAAAAAATTTCGGTGGATAGGATACAGCAGAGCATAATAGAATTTCCGTTGGGTCTTTCTTGTTACAATGATCATGATTTCATTGTTTTGGCAATCTAAACTGAAAGAAGGAAGTTACTTAGGTGATGGTAAGTAAATGACGATATGAGTAATGTTAATAATTGACATGTCATAATTTAAGTATACAACCTAGTTGATGTGCCGTAGTTTAGAATGAAAAAAAAAAAGTATTATAACATGAGCGAGTGATCATTTTGAACAGAATTACAGTCATTCCAAAAAACCAAAAAATTACACATAATCATAAACGAGACGATCCTACATAAATCCAAAATATCACACATCTCAAGGTGTTTAACTTTTGAATTGGATCCACCACCACAACCACAACCACATTCTCCCTCTACAAGTAGAAGCAAAGAATTTCGATTTTCCACCACAAAACAAATCCACAAGGATGCTCTCTGCCCCTTCCTTGATTCCTTGTTTCTTTTTCATTAAATCTTAATCTTTGTTTATTAACTTTCTTAACAATCACTAATCAACTTGCAACTAAAATACTATTTGCTAAATCATGATTTATGGTACCCCACGTGGTCATGTTCCATGCTTTGACCCCACCAACCACCCCTGATTAAGTTTAGAGATATTCTCTTCTTAAAATTTACCACGTATCAAACTTATACTTGAAGATGTTTCGCTTTATGGATACATAACAAACTTTAATAATTCGAATAATGTCACAAAAACTCAAAATTAGTTGTACAAGAGAATCTTTCCTTTTGTAATATAATATTCTTACACGAAGCAATTTTGTATGCCTTCCTCAAATCTAGTAACAACCTGCTTAAATCAACCCTCCCCAGTTTAAAAATGTATCAATATAATTTAATTTGATTGGAATTAAGGATGCTAAAGTGAAGCATTGGTCCACTTGTAAGGTCAAATCATATTCTATTATTTTGTATGCGCTATTTGAGTGTCTTACTCATCGTGTTGTATGCGTGTATATTTTGATGACAATGTAATATTTTGCCAATTCTCCTACACTAGTGTTGTTATTCTGATGATGTCTCAAGTTAATCACATACCGTTATGAGCATTAACATCTTCACATGACAGTTCGTGATTAATTTGAGATATTAAAAAATGGCATCCTTGTCTCAGTATGATCTCCGCTTACAAGAGTGATTTTTTAACTCCGATCGCCCTTTAAATTGAATAATTCAGATAAAAATCAATGGATAAAATTAAATATAAGAGTTTAGGAAGTTAAAATGGATGTACGGAAATCATTCCCAATGTGCACCGATGGCAATGAAGTTGGCTACTTGCAGAACTTTGTGCACAAAATGGATAAAAATGTGTAATGACAAAGCTAAATTACAATGCTATTGAGGAAAAAGTTAGTGGCTTGGACTTATTACAAACATAATAATTTGTTAACACAGTAAATTTGCTTACATAACAGGATCGATGGCCCCATGGAAATTTTAACAATCATTCGTAGAAAAGATTCACTTGAAATTAAGTTGGTTATTTGATCTGGTCACCTGGGTTCCCTTCTGGTTGTTGATCTGGAAATGCTCATGCTTCCACTGGAACATTCTTCGTCCCTATTGCTTGAAGAACTTGAAGACACAGGCGGAGGAGGCTTGCAAGACCATGGAACAACTTGGTTGTCATCATCATCATCTTTATCCCCATCATCCTGCTCCTCGTCCTCGTCCTCGTCCTCGTCCTCGTCTTCTTCCTCGTAGTCTTCTTCTTCTTCTTCTTCTTCTTCTTCTTCTTCTTCTTCGTCTTGATGATGATTTCCTTCATTATTATTGACACAATTCTCGCAAACGGAAACAGTTGGAAAGAGCTTGAGACCGGAGCCAATCCAGGGGGTCGGAGATTGGCAGACATGGCAGAGCAGAGTTCTTGAATGCTTAGCTACCAGAAAGTTTGCGCCGTGAACTTTGGCGTCGCAGTCCCAGCAGAGGCTAGATTGATCGGATTCGCAGTACATTTTTGCTGCAGAGTCACACAGCTCGCACTTCTTCATCTCTCTCTCTCTCTCTCTCTATATGTTGTTATGCCCCTGGGTGTGTGTATATATTATATCCGTGGCTCTGTGTGTGTATATGTATGTTTAAATATATAAAGAAAGAAGCTGAAAACAAATGATGCAGGCCAAGTTGCAGCTATTTGTATTAAAAACCGGCTCTGGTTTTTTCTTTTTTCTTTTTTATAAAAAAATGGAGAATTCTTTTCTTCTTCTGAGCAGGGAAAGATGCACAAATCACTCTCTCTCCTTAAGTTTATGAGGCAAGTTTATTGGCTAAACTGCCAAAAAATAACAGATTAAAAAAAGAGTTCTTTAGATATAAATCCTTACAACTCTTATTTCTTAGATAAAAACTCATCTAATTCTAAATATACAAATAAAACTCAAATTTGAAAGACTGCCAAGTAGAAAAGTAATGACCTATTTTTACAACTTGTGCCACAATATTCAAAATCAAATCAATAAATGTTATTATTCACCACAAATAATTATTGCACATACTACCCCTAACATATACACACACATATACACACGTTCAAAAGTATATAGTACCACTATAAGTTCAATATATATATATATATGTGTGTGTGTGTGTGTGTAATTTACCTATATGTATATAGTACTACTCTATGTTCAAAAGTATATATATGCACAGTACTAACATATATGTTAAAAAATATTATATGTAAGTAATTTACCTATATGTAAATTTATGATTAGCAAATAATATATATTATGTGGTAAATCAATATTGAATCAAATAACATTCCTTTATTTTGTAGGTAACTTATTTTTCATATATTATATGGCACATTTTATTATTATAAGATATATGTACAAAAGGTAAATTAACTTCTAATCAAATAACATTGCTTTATTTTGTAAGTAAATTAATTCTGAATCAAATAGCATTCTTTTGTTATGTAGCTATTTAATTTTGTATATATCAATATCATATATATATATATATATAATTGGCACATTTATTTATTATATGTACAAATAATAGGTAAATTAGTATCAAATAAAATAATATTATTTATTATGTAGGTAAATTATTTTGCCTACATATATTGGGTAAATTTTTTTGTTTTTTTTTTTAAAGTAATCTAACGTTTTAAAATTTTAATAGTGGGTACATTATTTGAATCAAATGTTTTTTTTATAGGTAAAATATTTTGCATGAATTTTACATATATCAGGCATTATATATGTATATGTGTGTGTGTGTGTGTTAATTTACCTAAAATATGATTTTATTGACTTAATTAAGCATGTATAATAACATATATTAGACATGTTTTATGTTATTATATATTAGGCAATGAATTAACAACATAATTTTTTTTTTTTTTTTTTTTTTGTAAAATCACTAATTCTCCCTTACAATCTGCATGACATTAATTATGTACATCAAACAGTCAAATAGGGGTATTTTAGGCATCCGAAATTTTTTACATGTGTGCAGTCAAACGTACTTAATGAATTTGCTGATGTGGAACCTAGTCAATGTGTTTTATTCAAGTAAAACACTTATGTTGGGTTTTATGTGGAGAAAATTAAGTTTTATGGGCTAAAGTCATATTTTTAGTTATAAAAGCATCTGACAAATTTTAACAATGACAACTGAAAAATGCTTCCATGTTATGTAACATTAACTGCTATGAGCATTGAATTGTGTGGATTAATTTGGATTATGTTGCCCAGTGAATCTAAATCATCCAATGCTCGTAGCATTTAATATATGTAGCACCTAAGTGGAACTTGTAAAAAGTGAGAACATTGATGTAGGCATTATATATTATCAGCATTGGATGATATGTATTGGTTTGGATTATGTTGACCATTGAGTCCAAATCATCCAATGCTCATGACATTTAATGTTATGTAGTACTGAGCGTTTAGACTCATATGAGTTCCTACTCTATTAGAAAGGTAATACAAATGTGATATGAAAAATATATGATAAGAATATCATTTTTGTGTTTTTAATGTCTTGTAGTAGTACCTTATAAAGTAGTTAATTTTTACACTTCTTGTAATGTATTTTTTTAACAAATGAGTTCAAATTTTTTTGGTTATGTTAAAGTCACTTGCGCGCGCACATACAAGAGAAACAAATCAGTTCGCGACTGATTGTAGTACTTCTAATGTGAGTTTAATCATGATGAGAAGAAATTAGGTGCACTCAATCAGCACTTTTGAAAACTCAAACCTAAAATTTGCCACATCAAATGGCACTAACCTTGCAATGGATGTTTGGTGTGGGGTAGGAATGAAATATGCTATGGATCTCTGTGTTCAGAGTTTGTGAATTAAGAGATTCGGACTTTTCAAGAAAGACAGAAAGAGATCTAGATCGTTTAAGTTTTTAGGTTTTTGTGAAGTGAGTCAGTGAAGTAGGTTAATGAATATCGTAAAATTAAAATTGAATGGTACGATTCTCTCAGTTCATAGATTTCGGACACAAAAATCTGAAGTGAATCTCGTTGCACTACTATTAGAGAGTAGAGAGTAGAGGTACACCCTTTGGGCCCAATTCAAGAAATCTGTGGTTGGTCGTGCATGCACTCACTGCTCTTTGAATTTAGACACCGAAATTGGTGAAATCATCAAAGCTAAATAAGCTCAACACGACAAGTCTCAGTTTTATTTATAGACTACACAGGTGTCTGATTTGCAGTGAACTACAAAAATCTTGTGGACTCACGCGTTTGTAAGCTTTAAAAATATTTCCTGTGGGTAGTTGTGATGATTAATTTAGAGGTTGAAATTTGGTTTTCATTAGAACAAATGCTGTCACATGGCTTCTAAAATTTGGGTTTAATTAGAGGAAGTCACTTTGGGTAGTTGGTAGCTTAAAAATAATTCGGATCTTCGATTTGTGTGAGGTGGACTATCGAATGAATTAATAAAGATCGTCAGATTCAATTTGAATGTTCCAAATTGTAAGCTCTAGACAATGAAATCTGAAAGGATCTAAATTCATGGCAATGGTGAGAGGTGTAGATAAAGCAAGAACTATAAGAAAAATAGCCATGCAATATGAAGCTATATTACAAGTCAAGTCAATTATACATTGTCAAATACAAAATTAATTATAAATAAAATTTCCAAACAATAAAAAAACTCTAACGTTATATGATTAGTTTAAGATAAGTATCATGACGATAAGGTCTCCTGAAGTAGTTAAATCTCTTTCGAATGGTGTATGTCATGTATATGGTACTAAAAACCCATCAACCTTTGTGAGGTCGGCCAAAATTCGTAGTCCTGATGCTGTTGCAATATTGCGTAGCAGAAAAAAAGGAAGACAAAGCGTGTGGATAGGGAATGGGGAGTAGGAAGTGGCCTGGTGTTCAATGTCCATTTCCATTCAACTTGAAAATTGGATAACTATAGCTTATTAGCCTTGCCTACATAGACATGTATATTTGTGGTCGAGGTTTTTAGCAGTAGAAATTCAAAGGGCGGTTGTGACACACTGATTTTCTTTTTCGAACCCAGTGGACCAAGTAGTTCTGTGACTCTGTGGGCAGGCTTTGAAAACCGAATAGCTTCATGTACTGTGTACTGTGTATAGGACCCAACTTACCAAATTTGTTGGTGGATGGATGATGACAGAATTGTAATTTAAGTAATTATGCTATGAGCATTATCATGCATGACTGCGAGTCCTCTGTTCGGTCTACTGTGTATAGGACCCAACTTACCAAATTTGTTGGTGGATGGATAATGACAGAATTGTAATTTAAGTAATTAAGCTACGAGCATTATCATGCATGACTGTGAGTCTTATGTTCGGTCTCATCTTTCGATAAGAGATTTGCAGATGAGATGATTTGCAGTATTTCCCAAACTCAAAATTCAATGGAAACGGGGTTTGATCTCATTCTCGTGCCGGTCTTACGCCTTTGAAAGAACTTGACTATAAACTAATTGGTAGCTAGCTTCATTTGTTAGAAGTTTCTGTCTAAATTTTCAAACAAGACTGAACAAATTAATAAGGGCTCGTTTAGAAGGGTTTTAAAATGACTGAAAATACTTCTAGAGAAAATGTTTACAGGTTCCAAAAGCAATTCAAGTGTTTTTTCAAGATTCATTTGTATTTTTAAAAAAGATTGAATGTTAGGGAGATTCAATTTACAAACTAAATGATGAGTTGCCAATAAGAATAAGCATATTTATCAATGTTTAAGTAATAAACCAATCATCAACTTCCATGTCCTTTAGTTTATAAAACTTTGTCTCTAAATTTAATCTCCCTAGCATTACCTATTCCAAAAACATTTCACATAAAACATTTGCATCCATTTAAAAGCAGTTCCAAATAGACCATAATTTATTTTAAATTTAGTGGACTGGGCTAGTTCCATCTAGGCCATAACCTGATTCAGATTTCAGAAGAGTCCAATATTGTGATCCTATGACTAGGACACCCAATTTAAATTGTTAGGCATTCCGCCCCCCTGCCTAATTGTCATGGCATTGGTATTGTCATTGGATAACCGCGATGACAGTCTTTAATCGGGTAAACTTATACTCGGACAATTACTTTTTAGAGTGAATAGTAACTGTCATTGCTCTCCCACGGCTCTTGTCATGGCACAATGGGTGAAACTGATCTTACTTGAACCCAATCGACCTCCTATATTGATCTCTGTTTTGGTAAATCTATAATTCAACCTCTAGTTGATAGAAAAAACTTCAAAGTCAGTAGTTTTGCATAACCAAATTCAGGGGAAAAGGGTTAAAACAATAAATTCACGTGAGAAAAATTATTTTGTATGAAGCGTTTGCAACTTTAAAAGAATGTCAAAATTATTTTCTGAATAAAAGAAACAAATAATGCAAAGAAGAGTAGTCTCTTCTATTATTTAAGCTACCCGAAATTACAAAACTAGATGAACACCAAAGAAATTAAAGAACATGAAATTCCCACATAATTAAGAGATCGAGATCCAATATTTCATTACATATCTAAAGCTTCCACCAATAATTCTTCAGAACTTTGCATTATGGCAGGGCTCAATCTGAACATGAGGGTGCAAAATTCCATCTCATCCAAGGTGCCATCACCGTCCAAATCACCTTCCTTGAGCATGCACATGATCTCCTCATCGCTCATGCCTTGCAATCCAAGCAACACCGAGTTCTTCTTCAAGCTCTCAAACGTGATCACGCCCTTCTCTCCGTCCGTCAGCAACCGAAACCCTTTCGACAGCTCCTCCATAAACCCTTCTGCTCCCAGTTTCTCAACCATTGCTGGAAAGAAATCTTCAAACACAATAACCCCATTTCGACAAGCCATTGATTTAATAGATTCCAAAGTGAAAATTTGATGGAAATGAAACTACGGCTAGGGTTTATTATCCTATAGTTTGTCCGGGGTTACTGTGCTTGGAATTTCGAATATTTTATGTGTGGAAAAGTGACCTAGGGTGGGTGGTTTATATATTAGAAGGGAAATTGAGTGAATTAGTAGAGAACATGAGGAAGATTTCGAGGAAAAAGGGGTGGCTGGCTGTGGATGGCAACAAATTAAGGTGTACAGATAAGAGAAACTTATGTTGTTGCTTACCGGCATGGTCGAAGTTTGCTCTGTGTGTTGGTGAGATGTTTCATTTCTGAGAGGCTTCTCTTTCCCGGAAATTACATGGGAAGGTCCAGAAAATAAAGAGGGTCAGGTAGTCATGGGAAGCAATTAATTAGCATTTTCCTGTGAAAAGATGAAACTTGGCCATTTTTGGCATTCACGGGCTCTTTCCAAATCAGCATCTAATGGTTCTGACAGCTGGCAGATACAGAATTTTGCCACAATTAATATGATTAGTTTATTTTATTTTTGATAAAGTCATATGATATTTGATTATGTTGTTATTTTGGAAAATGTGTTATTGTGGAAAGAAACTTACATGAAACAGATTTACTGTCATATAGCATTCTGATTGAAGAATACATTGTTATATGAAGAAAAAACTCGCACATGACAATGAACTACTGGACAAAAAATATCGTATGGCCAGTGAATTCATTCATATAAATCCTTGTTATCATGGAGTAAATAGAATAGCATCATATGTTATAATCATATTATGTGTTAATATGTATGGATGAGATTACAAAGTTGATGATGTTCCCACTTTTAGTAATATCGTATCAACAAAATTCACTCATAATAAAATACGTATTTAAAGTGTCGATGACAATAACTTATTGATGATGCACTTAAATTGAGGGACATTTTTTGGGTGTGACAATCCTTTGATGCCAAGTATTATAATATGAATTGAGGATAGAACTAACATTTTTTTTACTTATGTTGTCATGGATAAAATACATACGTTATGACACAAGTAACTTGTAACATCATGTGTTAGTTTGATAGTGTTGCCAAATAATTATAATTCTTGAATTGTGTAGGACTCATTGTGTGGTAAGAATGACTTTTATAAAGTGTGATCATGTAAGAATTGCATGGAGTTGAATTCATTTTTCTTTTTCTTTATTGAGAAAATAAGTACTCTCTAATACTAAAACTTGGAATTCCACAAAAGTGCCTTTACTTTCTTTGCAAGTAATACTTCTAGTAATTCCTTCACAACCAAATTCAAATGGTAGAAGAGTATCCCTGTGCATTTACCTAATCAAAGTAAATAACAAGACAATCCCTAATGTGTATTAGCCGTTAATTTACCTAATCAACATCTGCGAAGTTTTGCTCGTTGAAAAGAAAGTGATGTCTATGCAAAATTCCACATAGTACCTCCCCAAAATGAACATGGAAGGAAATTGCCCATCAATTTTGCTTTGAATGATACGCTACATTTTGTACCTTCCAAGGGGGAAAGAGGCAGTATACAGCTGCAAAATTGAGTACATCCCTACAACTAAGAGTCCATTAAAATTTACATGAAACAATTTGGCGTATTATAATGTGGAATTTAAGAATACGTAGTAATTAAAGAAGAATAATTTCAAAGATATGCTACAAAACTACAGAAAATGACAGATAATAGCCATGAAAAAGTTATACACGCCCTAATATATACAACAATAACAAACTAAGAGATCCTAACTAGAAGTTACAGGCAAGAGCTTCCTCCAAAAAGTCTTTAGAAGTTTCCATCAAAGCAGGACTCAACCTAAACATGAGAGTACAAAACTCCATCTCATCCAAATTCCCATCACCATCCAAATCACCTTCTCTCAGCATGCACCATAACTCCTCGTCACTCATCCCATGAAACCCCAATAATGCAGAGTTTCTCTTCAAGCTGTCAAATGTGATCAGGCCGTTATCTCCGTCCGTTAACAACCGCAACCCGTTGATCAACTCCTTCATGGACCCTTCTGCTCCCAATCGCTCCACCATAGTTGGGAAAAAAAAAATAATAATAAAAATCCTTATATGACATGAGAGACATTTTGCGAGGCTTGGCATGTCGTGATCGACGTTTTGCAAGGCTTGTCATGTCATGACCGACATTTTGCGAGGCTTGGCATGCCATGATCGATATTTTGCGAGGTTTAACATGTCATTGGCATGTCGTGAGGCTTGGCATGTCTTGATTGACATTTTGATAAGCTTGCCATGTTTGGAACCAAAAATCTGCCGCAACAAAGGTACAAATGCTTTAGATTATTAATTTGTTTTAGGATTTATGACTGCCAAGGAAGATTTTTTACAAGTTTACATTTGGTTTGCTAATTGAGAGTATACAGAGTTGGATCGGGTCGGGATCCTATTTGTTTGTGGTTTGGCCCAGCCCCACCCACCCCATTATTGCTTCAAATATTTTTATGATCCTCCCCAATTCCCCCGACCTGCGGGTCCAGTCCCACCATTGCACCAGCCGTTTTATCTTTTAAACATACCCTTTAGCAAGAGGGATTCTCATTTATAAAAAAAAATGGAGACATTAATTTGACTTTAATAAAACTGTGTGGTTGAGATTGTGTGGCATGTGATTTAATCTTAACCACACAATTTCATTAAAGTCAATCCAACGGTCAAGAAAGTGCCTTCATTTAAAAGAAAAAAAAGAAAAAGGGATCCCTCTTGTTAAAGGATCCCATCTTTTAAATATCTAGTTTGATTTTTGCCTCTATCTGCTTCTCACTTCATTCCTATGTGCTCTTTCTTACGAGCTCTCTTCAATTGCTCAGCCATGGCGCCCATACTCACACTCAAACAGAAAAAAGGGTCTCTTTCAATTTCTCTGCTCCACTCTTTCTCCTTCAATTTTCATTCCTTCCCTCTCTTTCAATTATCAATATTTTTTTTTTAAATTCTCAATTGACGAGGAAGAAAGCAAACGATTACACTCTTTCTCTTTCAATATTTTTTTTTTAATTCTCAATTTTGTAGTATCTTAAGAACAATGACGAGGAAGAAAGGAAACGATTAGAAGAAAGAATGAAGGATTGGAACCATTTTGTAAGTTTGCTTCTTCATTAAACTTTCTTATTTTTTATTTTAGTTTTAGTTTCAGAATACGTTATCCTTGAATTTTCTTTCATATTTTTCTGTTTTCTTGAACTTGTGTATTGTTTCATTTTATTTTGTTTTATTTTTTGTATTTTGTTTAAATTTTAATTTCAGAAAGAACGAAACGTTACTAAGAAGAAGCATACTTTTGTCAGTCTTGCTAAAGTTGGGGATGGAGATGATTCCATAATGATGTTGTTCCTAAAAATAAGTTGGAGACTCATTGGTGGGTTATCATACAGTACATACACACAACATGAGTATGTAAATGTCTATGGTCATAAGACACAATTTAGGATATTTATGATATACTTCCAATTTCACTGGCGAAACTAATGTCGGACAACTTCACTAGCCACGACTAGTGTCGGTGTATTATGTATATTTCTTCTCTGGCATAACCCAGAGTCGTACAGCTTCACCTTCGGGTGATGGGACATTCATATTTCTTCACTAGCGTAACCTAGTGTCGTATAGCTTCACCTTCGGATGATGGTTATGCCTTCGGACGAATATGATACCCCTAGTTGAGTACATCATTGATGTGATTTACAGATGTTTTACGGATTTTCCTTCAGACGAATATATTACTATTACTGATCACTGGTTTACACGTACATGTTTAACGAATGTTTTTCATGGCATGCTAGAGTTTTCAGAAAATCTATTATGTAGTACTATATGAGTTTTCAAATAGGGGATTAGTATGTTCAGAAAGAAAATGGTTTCTTATTATTGGTAGGGAATTGTTATTGGCACTCCAAAAATCTCATTTTGCACTCCAAACTTTCTATAATTAGAAAGAAAAAAACATTTGTGAGGAGTGTAGAATAAGATTTGTGGAGTGCTAATAACAGTGCCCTTATTGGTATTATTATTATAAACTTTGGTCTACCCACTTTTTGTTTTTGCGCCCCCTTCAGAACATAATGATAAGGAATACGACCCGAGCATCGAGGCATTTCCCTACCAATAACTTGAGTTCTTCCACTTGTGTATGGTTTCTTTATGAATAATTGTAACTTGATGTCTTATCTTTCACTAGTACTTCCATTTATTAGTATGCTCTAGACATATTCGTAGATCTTTTATTTCTGATTTGTACTTGCTAGACATTCTATTTCTTTCATGTTTAATTTGGATTATTATTATTGCCTCTTAGCGTTTGTATATTCCTTATGATTATTGTTGTTGCATGATTTTTGGATTACTTGTTCCTTCATATACTAGCAAATTCATGTATTCATGGCTTTCGTCACTCTCCAGTGACGGCCAACACGTGTCATTAATGTGTCATTTGGATATCTGGTTGGGACGTGTCATCGGGTGGTACCTTTGATCGGGCTTCCATCCAACGCTGGCTCGATGCCGGCCACCGTACCTGCCCAAACTGCCCCTTCTCGACCACCCTTCCCTCATCCACAACCACGCCCTCCGCAGCTTGATTTCCACTTATACCCTTCTGTCCCCTGCCAACTTACAACACCAGTACCACCACCACCAATACGTACCATCACCACCGCCAGCAACGCCACTCCCACTCCTACCTAGCCCCAAACCCCAATCTCGACGCTTACCTCCCCAGCTTCCACCCTCGAGTCCAAGCTCGACTCGCCTCTCCAAGTGCTCTTCCACGCCAAGCTCACCAAGTCCGACACCGTCTCCGCCGTCCTCAAGTGGGTCGACTCGTAAGAGATGTCAGCTTGGACGACGACAACAAAATGGGTCTTGTTGCCAAGGGTGCAATCGCTCGAATCGTGGAAGTTCTCCAAGGTGGGTCCCCCAACAGCCGCGCCGTGGCGGCGACGATGCTGACAAGCTTGGCCGTGGTAGAGGTCAACAAGGGCACAATCGGGCCATACCCGTATGCAATTCGGGCTCTGGTTTGGCTCCTCAGGGTCGGCAAGAGTCGAGAGCAGAAAACGGTTTGATTTAGTTTGAAACGGTTTAATTTAGTTTAATTAGTTTATCTGTTTTAATTAGTGAACTTGGGTTCGGGGGAATAAAACGGTCTCCACGGTCCTCCTTCGTTCCACTTTCATCACCAATTACTTTGAGAGAAATTCAGCTAAGAATTTTCCAGTAAGGTTTTGTGACTCAAAGGATTATCTGTACATGGTAACGCCGCACCATTCCCATTGTGCACGTTAACACTACAGCATTCGCCGCCAAGAAAGGTATGAAGCTTCCATTCTCTGTTTTCCTTTCTTTTCCGACTCTGAATTCAGTTTCGCTACTGAATTCACTTCGACATTCCTTCTTATTTGTAGTTTCCGGAATAGAAGAGGGTTCTTGACAGTGAAGAAGCTGATGAACTTGAGTCAAGAAGGAAGAATTGGGTTGAATTTGTAAGCAGAATTCTTGAAGTTTTGTTATTTAAACTTTTTATCCATGTTTCTGTTGACCCTAAAAATTACAAAACCTACGTGGCGCGCAGGCCGAGTAATTAATAAGCTAACTACGTCCTTCGGTCGAATGCGGGGCGTGCCAACTCGTCGGCCGAGCTCGGCTGAGGAGTAAAATTTGTTGATGTTGCGTTGAGCGCGTCGGTGACTTCTTTATCTTGCGATTGCGGCCGAGGAAGGAACAAATCTCGGCCTTTGGATTCTCGAGCCTGAAGACAAGGCTGCTAGTTCTACGAAGTTCAATATCAAATTCGGCTTTTATGGTGCCGAATGTAGTAACCTGGTAACACCTCACTTCGCCGAGAAGGCTAATGAGATGACCTCTGCCAATAAGGATTTGAAAATCCTTCTCGACCGAGACTTGGATAGATAACCAGTCGGCCTCGACGCAGTACTGTTTATCCAAACTGAAGGTGCTTCGGGAACGGCTGATTCTACGGCAACAGTGCTGTTTATCCAAACTGAAGATGTTCGCCGGTTGCCTTCACAGTGCTGTTTATCCAAACTGAAGATGTGTCGGCGGAAAAAGAAAATAAAAAATCTCAAGATGTTTGAGAGGTTTTGCGCAGGGCAGTTGGGTGTTGAATTGGAGGTCCTCTCTATGGTGTTCGCAGCCTTGTATTTATAGAAGCAGATGTGTGGTGCGGCTTCACTTGTGTAGAATTTGATTTTAATTCAAACTCATCAGCTAGAGTCTAGGTCAAAGACTTCTCAAGGTAAGCAACAACCTATCTTTTAGATATCATTTATCTTTAAACGATCCGCTGGATATAGCCAATATTAGGCTTAGATAATCCAATATATATTAAGAGATAATATTATGATTAAAACCACAATATTATTCCTTAATAATAATTGAAAATTATCTCAACCACTTTATCATCCAACGGTCTAGAACTTTACTCATCTAACGGCCTTGATTGTATGGGCCGATAGCGTAAATTTAGGTCCAAACAGTTTCCTTCTCCATTGATCGCTTTCTGCTTATATTTATATTTTCAGACGAGAAAAATGTCAAAGAACCCGAGGATGAAGTTGTTTCGTAAATCTGGGTCTGTGGAAAACCAGATGGTTGATCATCCAGATGATCATAATCTCCTGAAAGTGCTCAATTCAGAAAGGATGAAGGCAAAATGGGATGGTGTTGTCCCGACTATGGTTTTGTTGGAAGAAAATGGCTGAAATTGTACTTTTACTGGCAAACAGTACAGCTTCGACCATTTTCTTCCAACTGTGATGAAACCGTAGTCGGGCCAACACCATCCCATTTTGCCTTCATCCTTTCTGAATCGAGCACTTTCAGGAGATTATGATCATCCGGATGATCAACCATCTGGTTTTCCACAGACCCAGATTTACGAAACAACTTCATCCTCGGGTTCTTTGACATTTTTCTTGTCTGAAAATACAAATATAAGCAGAAAGCGATTCAATGGAAGAGGAAACATGGATAAAAAGTTTAAGGAACAAAACTTCAAGAATTCTACTTATAAATTCAACCCAGTTCTTCCTGCTTGACTTAAGTTCATCAACTTCTATGCTGTCAAGAACCCTCTTCTCTTCCGGAAACTACAAATGGGAAGAAATGTCGAAGTGAATTCAGTAGCGGAAACTGAAATTGGAGCCAGAAAAGAAAGGAAAATAGAGAATGGGAGAAGGACGAAAAGTTTCATACCGTTCTTGGCGGTATGAAGCTTTTCATCCTCCTCCCATTCTCTGTTTTCATCCTCCATTAAACACTTGCCTAGTACCATCAGAACTGGGCAATCTGTATTTAAGGTAATCCTTTATTTATTTTTATAAGTTAATTTTTGAACGAACACTTCTGTAAACATGTAGCGTATTTTTGTATACAGAAAGAACCAAAGGCCGAGGAAGCAGTGGAAGATGACGATGCTGAAGGAGATCACTAACCAGGTGGATTATTTGCAAACTTTTGATCTAAAATCAAAGTACTTTTCTTGTTTATATTGCATTGTTTTGTTGATATCATGTTTATATTGGATTTTGTTGATGTTGAATCCCAGGTTAGTGCTTTGAAATTGATAGGTTACATGAGTTTTATTGATTACTGATATTCTTTTACGTTTTAAGGTAGGTGGACAAATGCTAGGATAGAGTAGGTGGACGCAAAATGTTAAAAAATAGTTTAAAAGAAAAGGAAAAATCAGGTTGATTTTACAATCCAATCCAATCCTTGGCACCAATTAATTCTTAGCCAGTGTGCCGTATGCTTTGCATTGTGAGAATCCTGTCTGCCTATGAGTGTTATTCAACCCTGGAAGTAGCTAGCAATATTCACCAGTAACAATTAGATGGGTTGACACTTGGGAGGTTCCTCCTCAAGATAGCTCGGTCGTTGCACTGTGCAGGGTCTTTAGGCATCATGATTGAATGTGCAGTCCACATGTGTGAGTCGGTTTGGATGAGTTCCACACATGTGATTGAATCTTACCCAGCATGCTGTTGTGCGGAAGCTTCAAATATGAAACCAAAGCTAATACGGCAAAATATGACAAGACAAATAATCCAAAATAACACAAGGATTTATACTGGTTCGGCGTAAGCCTACATCCAGTTCCGAGACGGCGAGGAAATTCCACTAATGTCAAAAGGAGATTACAAATAGAGTTTTAACTCTCAAACCCAAATCCCACATACAACCAATAGCTCTCACTCAAACTAAGAAACAAATGGAGAAGAAGAAACACATATCAAAATCCTTCTCTCCCAAAAGCTACACAAGTAGCACAAACATCTTTGATTGAGTGATTACTAACAAAATGGGATTATTACAAATGATGGGAAGGAGCAGCTCATATTCAAATGGGAGAGCCGAATGCTCTCCCTGGTTTCTCTCATCTGCCGCTCCCCCCACATCCGAAAACAATGAGCTCTTCTCCCTATATACCAAAAAGAAAAGGCTCTCTTTCTTCTCTTTCAAAACCGAATAATGAGCTCCCTTTCTTAAAGCAACTTTTTCTTTTCCTTTTAGCCAAAACTCACGGGTGGTGCTAGGGAACCAAAACATTCTTTTCCCTTATTTTCCTCCCCAAAACAAGGAAAGGTGTTTCCACCTTCTTTTGTTTAATCTAAAGTATGGCCACTTGGCCACTTATTCAACAATCTCCACCTTGGCCAAGTTCCGAAAGCATCACAGAGAATCGAATCAACAATCACCATAAGCACCCAAAGTACACACTAAAGACAACGAGAACTAAATCAAATTCCCCAAACTTACCAGTGCTCATAACAATTTCCACCTCGACTCAAACTGTACCAAAGCCAACAAAAGTAGACCATTTCTCTACCGTCTTCTCCAAATTTGCAAACCATAAGTGCCTTGATCAAAACAAAAGGTGATTCAAACGAAGAACTGAAATTCTTCAATATCACCAACAAAAGATCAAGTACACCATACCAAAGTTGGACACACAATGAACTCCACCTGCTCATAAACACCATGGTCTTAAACTGCACCAATAGACTCATTCACATAGCATGGCACATTCTCCAAGTCAAAACTGATTACAAATTTGGCAACAAAGTCTCACATACCACATACGAAAATATGCCCTTCACTCAAGTTTACCATCATCACATGAGCACCAACAGGACAACCAAAATTTCAAATTCAAATAATCAGTAGGAGATCCAAAACCATACCTCAACTGGAGTCTTCAAGAAAACTAATTGCAGATGATGGAGACCAACAGACCAAATAGCAGTGGCAAACAAATCCAACCAAATGTCCATAGACCAAAGTTAGAAAGCATATAACTTGCCTTCTACAAGAGGGTTCCACACAAATGTTCTGCAGTGCATGTGGTGTATCCAAAATAGTGTGGTGTCTCACTATCCAAACTTTTGCAGAACTCAACAAATTGGCCCTCACAAACTCCTCCAATGTTTCCAGCAACTTGCTCCAAAGTCAACCAATGGGAGTGGAAAAACAACCAAAAATTTCTGCCGTTGAAAAATGCCAAAGAAAAGAAAACTTAGCCTTAGCCTTTTTCCCTTTTCTTCCAGCCAACAACATCATTTGTCATCATGATGTCCTTCTGCCTAAACAAATGCCGAAAGAAAAAAAACAACATTTTCTTTTCAATTTTCAACTGCTTCTACCTTTTCTCCTTTCCACTCAACTGGTCGACAACAGCCCACATTTTGCAGCCAGCATCTCCAATTGACCAAATGCCAAAGTCATTCCTCCTGTCAAATTTTTTCAAAAAAACATATTTCACCGACATATTTGATGGTTTCATAGACAATACTTGTACAAAGCCTCTAAGTCGAAACTCAGAGCTCTGATACCACTTGTTGTGCGGAAGCTTCAAATATGAAACCAAAGCTAATACGGCAAAATATGACAAGACAAATAATCCAAAATAACACAAGGATTTATACTGGTTCGGCGTAAGCCTACATCCAGTTCCGAGACGGCGAGGAAATTCCACTAATGTCAAAAGGAGATTACAAATAGAGTTTTAACTCTCAAACCCAAATCCCACATACAACCAATAGCTCTCACTCAAACTAAGAAACAAATGGAGAAGAAGAAACACATATCAAAATCCTTCTCTCCCAAAAGCTACACAAGTAGCACAAACATCTTTGATTGAGTGATTACTAACAAAATGGGATTATTACAAATGATGGGAAGGAGCAGCTCATATTCAAATGGGAGAGCCGAATGCTCTCCCTGGTTTCTCTCATCTGCCGCTCCCCCCACATCCGAAAACAATGAGCTCTTCTCCCTATATACCAAAAAGAAAAGGCTCTCTTTCTTCTCTTTCAAAACCGAATAATGAGCTCCCTTTCTTAAAGCAACTTTTTCTTTTCCTTTTAGCCAAAACTCACGGGTGGTGCTAGGGAACCAAAACATTCTTTTCCCTTATTTTCCTCCCCAAAACAAGGAAAGGTGTTTCCACCTTCTTTTGTTTAATCTAAAGTATGGCCACTTGGCCACTTATTCAACACATGCCATATGCTTTGCAGTGTGACACTCCTGTTTCCCTATCAGTGTTGTTTTGAGTCCTGTTAACCCTGGAATTAGCTACCAATAGTCACCGATACTAATTGATTTAATGTGTTGAAAGTGTATACTTGAATATGCAGTCCACATTGTGTGAGTCGGCTGGATGAGTTCTATATAGTAGGTTGTTTCTTCAGAATAAGTATGGCCATGTGGTATTGAATTATCTGGTCAAATAGTTTCTTCATGCTGATTACCAAACATAATTCGTGTGCAGAAGGATTAAGACAACTCTAGTGTCGATGATAATCTGAAAATCCATCTTAATTTTGAACTTACTATGCGTAATTTGTTGGCATTTCAAACTAACTATGCATGAGTAGCAAACCCATGTGTTGCATCTGGTTTGTATGGTTTACCTTGTAATTATTTGAGTGCATCTCGCTCTCTCTTAAGATCCGGTTTTAATGATGATATGCTCTAAAGTTCTTGCAAACACTCTTTAGATCCGGTTTTAATGATGATATGCTCTAAAGTTCTTGCTAACACTCTTTATTTTAGTTGTATGCAGTTCTGAATCAGCTAACGTAGATGATTTTGATAAAAGGTTGTCCTCTCAGCGACGTCTGTGATCCTTTAAGCTTCCGATGTGCATATTGTGGTCATCTTACTCCAATCAAATCACACAAAGCAAAAAGAAGAATTACTGCAAATAATAGTAGGATTCCCTGGATGATATGTTCGTATTAGCGAAGTTAGTTTTCGTGACATGGTGGTGACTAACTTATACACTCTTAGGCTCTTTTTGTGGTCTAACAATTCTTGTCACTGCGATGTTACCATTTTTGCTTTCTATTTCGTTGTTCTAAAAAAATTTATACAAATTTGTAGCAGGTTTTCGGTATTGAAACTTCTACTTCGGTATGTCAACTTTGGGTTGGAAATTGCTAGGAAGCCATTAATTCAGGTTTTTTTCTTCTTTTTTTTTAATTACGAGCGATATTAGTTCTCTAAGCTGGACTGCAGGAGGTGGGAATGTTGTTCTGCAAAACTCTACTGGATGGATCAGAAGTGGTGTGAACAGAGACACATGAATAGAAACTTAACTCTATTCACTATAGTATTGTACCTCATTTCATTCTCCCTTAATTTACCATAAACTAATTAGAGTTTGAATCAAAAGAAAATGGATAAATCATTTCTCATATAATAATGCTTACCTACTTAAGCATGAGTAGGAACTCCTATTCAAAATTCTTCGTATTTGAATCACAAAGTTTTGTGTTTACAATCAGAACTGTTCATATTATGAATCATATTATAAAGATCATCTCTGCAAAAAATGAATTAAAATTAAGGTCGTTTAGTCTCTCTATTTTAGCAAATACATAGACAGTTCGTAATGCTTGTACCAATTTCGTTCATCTGTTTTTATACAGTTCGATGACTAAACGACCTTAGTTTTAATTGATTTTTTGTAGAGGCGTTCTTTATAGAAGGATTTATAATATGAACAGTTCTGATCATAGATACAAAGTTGTATAAATTGACAACGAACAATTTTGAGTAGAAACTCCTACTCATTCTTTAAGTCGCCAAGTATTATTATTTCTCATATATAAGAATAGAAAAAGAGTATGCACAATGGATGAATGGAAGACTTTAGTTTTAGGCACATGGGTACATGAGTCCATCCCAATTTTTCTTGTCCAGTAGTCACTTAGTACTACGGTCTAGTTATATTCTTCTTCAATAGTAAGTGAGAGGTCTTAGGTTCGATTTTCGCTAAAGATGAATTTGAACCATATTATTGCTAGCCCATTATAAAGCTAAGTCCACCCCTTCCCCTTAGCGTAGATAATATCGATTGTTAAAAAAAAAATATATTCTCGTCCAGTAAGTGTTGATAAAAAACCGTTACTCAGTACTATGGTATAGTGATATTCATCTTCACTCGTAAGTGAGACGTCTTATGTTCGAGTTTCACGTATGACGATTTCGACACCAAATTAGGCTGCCTACTATGTAATTTAGCCAAACTATCCCTCTCTTTCTCGTTAAAATATATTGTTGTACTTAAAAAAGTATTGATAAAATGCAAGGGACACATGCAAACTTCAATTTTGACTTATTTTTAGTGGGAGTTTTAAATTCCAGTGGAGGAGCAGGTCGAGATGATCGTGTTTGATTTGATATCTATGGTAAATAGGCAGCTTTATGCATTTGGCATGCAGATTTTGTGAGGAAGGAATCTAATCTGCCTTAATTTATTTTGTCAATGGTAGAGTACCTTTCTTTTTTTTGGGTTGAAAAACGGGGTTAAAAGTAAGAGCCCAAACAAATCTACTCAAAATTAAATCCAGGAGACATTCCAAGCTGATCCTCACGGATGAAATTACAACAACAACAAAATATTTTCTCACTAAGTGGGGTAGCTGATCCTCACAGATGAAACTAACTGAATATGAGGAGTATCAAAATAAAAATTATCTACATCTAACGAACAGAACAATTTATATTGAGCCTTAAAACGGACTAGCATACAAAAAAAAACCATCATTTATGCAAACAAAGTATGAATAATAGTTTTAGTTTCTTTCTACAGCATTTGTAGAACAATGAATAAAAGAAAGACTTTTTAGCCAAAATGGTCCATGAGATTTGTATAAATATTCACTTTGGTCCCTGAGATTTGGAATCAATAGAAGTGGTCTCTGAGATTGCTCACCATTAATCATTTTGGTCATTCTGTGAAAAATTATGTAAAATAAGGATCAAAATGACAAAATACCCTCAATTTAATAATCAATAGGCCAAAATGATTAGACAAAAATTGAGGGTATTTTTGTCATTTTATTCTTATTTATGGAGATTTTTTACGGACTTACCAAAATAATTGATCGCGGACAAACTCAGTGACCAATTCTATAGATTTCAAATCCTAGGGACCAAAGTGAGGAGTTATGTAAATCTTAGGGATCATTTTGGCTGAAAAACTTAAAAGAAATACATAAACAGGTTTCAACACAGATAAATACTCTGTACAACTAATAGAGACCAAAAAATAACTAGTAGAGAGAACCCTAAAAGCATAAGCGAGGGATGACCTGGCGTTGCCTGAAAACTAGAAGCGACCAACGACCAATTCTTACAACAGTCACTATTTATATATACGTGTACGTGCATGGAATGTAAACTGCAATCGATCTACATATCAGTTGCGATAACGCTTCGATATCGATCATAGGTCTTAATTTTTCCCCATGAGACGCACCAAAAGATTCAAAAGATCAAAACTCACCACCAACACCATCGGCTTCAATCTTGACGATCTCCATGATTCCATATTGGTTGAAATCTTTCGTCGGCTTCCCTGTAAATCCGCAGTTCAATGCAAGTGCGTGTGCAAGCGTTGGTGCAGACTTGTTTCTAACAATCCTTGTTTTGATGACCACTTTTTGCATGTCCAAATTGATAAGCAGAATTACTACATATGTTATCCATACACCAAGCAATGGGCTGCCCTTCCTCGCCCTCCTCAATGCACCAACAAATTAAGTAATCGTTGGACTCATGTGCAATCCCTACGACAACCTTGGTGATCGCCGTGTTTGTGAGTATCAATATAGGTATAGGGTGAAGAAAGTTGAGGTTCCACCATAAAACCAATTAGCAATATGGAGAGTAACCCAACCTTTTATAAGCCCAAGTAAGGTCCCTCCTCCTATCAATGTGGGACTCATTCTCAACACACCCCTCATGTGTGGTGAATTTTTTAGCCTAACAGGTGGACAACACAACGGGATGACGTGGAACACATGTGGTCGTTTGGCTTCACACGTGGGACAACCTGCTCTGATACCATGTTAATAGAAATGCAGAAAGAGCATGTATCGAAGAAGAAAAGAGAGAAGAAAATAAAAGAGAGAGAGAGAGAGAGAGAGAGAGAGAGAGTAATTGATTACATTGATACTGAATTGATCTATACAACTATGAGAATACAGTTTACATAGCCATCATGACTAGCTTGTAGCCTAAGTTATTTAACTAACTAATTTGATAACAACTCTAACAACCTTTCGGCACGTGGATATTGTCAACACAGGGTTGTGCGAATAATTATTATTCCAGATGATGATACAGATGAAAGGTATAATTCATCCCTCGGCCAATTCAAAGCGGAGATTTTTGCTTCCGAGACTCGTAAATGGACAGAAAGAGTAGTGTTATACCCAAAAAACACAAAATTTTGCGTTGGTAATTTGGTTTCAAGGCAAGTGGCAGTTGTTTTCAATAGAATGTTGTACTTCTTGAGCACCGACGGCTTTGTTATTGGTTTGGATCCCTACTCCAACGACGACAACTGTATCACTCCTCCCGCGAGTCTTACTACTACTGCTACTGGTGGATGCGAAGATGATGGTAAGAACTACATTAATTGTCATTTCATTGATAAGCCTGAAGGTGAAGATGCAGCAACATCTGACTTGCTAGGTGTGTTTAGATGGTCATCAGGACCTTGTATGCGAATGTGCCAGCGTTCAGGTTCCTTTGGTGATCTGTGTGTTTGGGATTACGAGCAAGATAATCAGGGTGCAGCAGGCAAATACTATTGGAGCTTAATTGGCAGAGTGAACCTGAAAACAATGGTTACGCTTAATCCGCTCTCCATGAAATGGACTCTGGACCGCCGCTTTTATAATGGCGTACGTTTGCTTGCTTTCGACCCAAATGATGGGGATATCTTGTATCTAGAATTGTGTCAACACATTATCATATTCAACGGTGCTGCAGGAACGCTAACCGAAGCTTGTAAAACTAAGGTTTCTTATAATAATCGGGCCGAAGGAGATACTGTCTTCCCATTCGTGCTCCCAAGGTGGCTGACATAAGTTCATGGAGAGATTTTTTAGTGTGACCGTCACACGAGATAGTACATTACGTGTCGTTATATAAATGATAGGATATGTGTTAAAAAATTAATAACTTAAAAAATAAAATTTTCCACCACTTATATAAAAACACGTGGTATACCACCTATGTTCCTGTCACAACTAAAAATTTCTCCAGTTCATGGACACAAACAACAGGAGCAAGCTAGCTCAAGTAATTCAAGATTGCCGCATTAGCTGCCCTCTCACCCGCCATCACAACTATGCTTGGTCTGAATCTCATGCTAGAGAGACTAAATTTGTAGATAAAATATTGAAAATTACAAGATGTGAAAGTTGATTGGTTTATTATTTAAGTGTTGATAAACATGCTCATTCCTATAAGTGACACATTATTTAGTTTGCAAATTTAATTTTCCTAACATTACTTTAAATTTTGTGTTGTCAAAGTCTCGCTGTAAATATGTGAGACAACCCACATCATAAAATGCTTTTTTTTCTCGTTGAATTCGACGATGGAGAAGGCCTGAAGCCCAGAACCGAAAGTCTAATTGTGTAACAGGATAAATTACTCAACCATAATGCCAGCTAAGTATGCTAACGTTTACCAGCTAACGTTTACCATGATGAAATCAAGAAAAATTTTACGAAGTCGATTATGCATACGAGAAGGGCTGTTATTAACACTTGGATATGTACTTAGGAAATAAAAAACAGTTATGTGTGACTATTTTATAGTATCAATAATATTTTTGAAAAATTCATCTATTCATATTAATAATGTTTCATTTTAGAAGAAATTGTAGCAATGGTCTCTTAATTTTTACCTAATTGGAATAATGGTTCATTAACTAAAAATTCTTGACTATTAGTTCCATAACTTATCAAAATTGCACCTATGGTTATTTGCATTAACTCAGTTAGAATTTCCCTCAAAATGAGTCACGTGCCACGCACGTGAGGCTGAATCAATGGACAAATATGGAAAACCAAATGAAAACAATTGAAGCAATGGTCCTCCAATGTTAATACAATTCAGAAATGATCCCTCAACTTGAACCTAATTAGAGAAATGACTCCTCAACCTTAATTCAATTGTAGCAACGGTCATTCCAACATGATTTATTTTAACGAAATTCTAACAGGGTTGATGAAAATGACCATAATTGTACGTTTTGATGAGTTAATAGATCAATAATCATAAATTTTTAGTTACGAGACCATTACTTTAATAAAATTAAAATTGAAACACCATTTCTACAAATTTCTATTCATTTATGCATAAGTCTGTATCTATTTTCCGTTTCAATGGTATTACATGACTAAAGACCACATGGTTCGCCCGTTTAAAATTTTAAAAATTGTACCTTCCTGGCACCGTCTGATCAATGTGATGGTCAACACTTAAAACTCATGTTAATTATGGGATGGTTCTATGATTGTCCCAAATCCGGAGGGCAACATAAAAACACATGTATAGTTTAAAAGTTGGTCACCAGTCGAACTAATCAATTAAACCACGAGAAAAGACAAGGTACCTTCTAATAATTAAAAATGTTATTAAAAATAAATTAAGAACACGGAAAGTTGGAAACCGTGATTGAACATGGTGGAATCAATTGGGTCCCAATCCCATCCTTTTTCTGGGAAAAGGATCCTAGGAATCATAGGAATCTTGTAATTATCATCGTTAATCGTACATCGTGCGATCATAAATTATTTTAAAATTTAAAATTAAATATAATTAGTATATAATAAAAACTGACCGCACGATATACAATGAACGGTCACAATCACAGAATCCCTAGGATTCCAAAAAAAAGGATCGGACGACTATTCTACACCAACGGATTCTCTCCTCTCCCATTTTAATTACCCTCTAGTATCCTCTTTTTTTTTTTTTTTTTTTTTTTTGGTTAACAAACATATTGTGTAAACTAAGAAGCTGTGAGAGTGAGCTAAGTTTCACAATATACTAGCAATAATGTTCAAATTCACATTTGACGAGTATCAAACATAAAACCTTTAACTTCCAGTACCCTTTTATTAGAACGTTCACAATTAAGTCGCGTCAATATTTTTTGTTGCTTTCTTTGTAGAAAGAGAGAAAAAAAAAAAAAAAAGAAGAAGAGGGGACCAGAGGGTAGGAGAATGACGGGGGTGAGATCCTACTCCTTTTATACCAAGCTATTCTACTCTAAAATAAATATTAGAGCAATTTGATTTTTATTTTGATTGAAAAGTGATTTGATTTACCTGCACATAGCAAACAAAGACCTCTCACTTATAATTCAAAAGTGAAAAAATATCACTAGAGTACAACGTAGCAATGGAGCAAGTTATAACTAAGTAACTTAACTCATTATCAACTACCACGGGGTGGACAGTAATTGGGAACGAATTCTAAGCTTGTATCCCCACGGCACGTCCTGTGTTCGATTGAAATGCCTTTGAGTCTTCTCGGCCTCAAGAAGGGTGGACCATTGCGAATACATCAGCTGATCTCCTTTTATAAAAAAAAAAACTCATTATCAATATATCTAATTCTTCACATCTATGCGAGTTGAACTTGAAATCTCTGCAACAAAAGTGAATTAAGTACCATTAACAAAAAGACCGGTTAGTATAGTATACACATAAAAAAATGACTAGTTGATATGTTGGAACACCTAATGTTTTTTTTTTTTCTTTTTTGGATCACCTAATGTTAAGAAATTGGTAACCATTATGTTCTTAACCCTAATAGTATAAACATATGGAAAAATTTGTCTTTTAAAGCGTGTCATCCAATGTGACATTGACTCGTCTCTACAGGGACTTCAACCAACCAATATTCCTCGATGTGGTAGGTCAAGTCCTTTGCCATTCGACCAAACAATTGTAATCTTCCTGCAAACATCCAGATTCCAAAGGGCCCGAGGCCAAAACACAAATAGTCACCACTCAAACGATTCCCAGCCTCACAAAATATATATACTTTTCCAATACAACACTGTCGCCTAATTCCGCAACTCTTAGAAAAAGCGAGTCGGAGTCAGCCAAGAGCAGCAGAACGCCGCCTTTGATGCCCATATGCTGACTTAGCCACCTTTACGCGCACCCACATCATTCTTCCTTACCTACTTAAGACTTTGTTTGCTGCTAATGAATGCCTGCACTTCTCTGAGTTCATCAATGGGAGTCGATAGAAAAAACCCAGGTACCAGAATTTGTAACTTCTCATTCCTTATTGTTTTCTGCTGGTCTCTCCCTCTGTTTTGCTCTGCGTCGAGTTCGATTTCGCAGGGGCAATCTATAAAAGATGGAGAGAGACTGATCTCGGATGGCGAAATATTCGAACTGGGTTTCTTCAGTCCGGGGAATTCATCGTCCCGGTACGTCGGAATTCGGTATTACAAAATTTCGGACCCGTCATTGATCTGGGTTGCAAACAGAGAAAACCCAATTTCTGATAAATCTGGAGTCTTGGAATTTAGAAGCGATGGAAATCTGGTTGTTTTGGATGGAAATGGCACCGCTGTTTGGTCTACTAACGCTTCAGCCGCCACTAACTCGACGGCGAGACTCCATGACGAAGGAAGTCTTATTCTTTCCCGCCGCGGCGATGCCAACGTGGTCTATTGGCAGAGCTTTGACGATGCAGCAGACACATTTTTGCCGGGAATGAAAGTTGAGGTGAGTGATGAGATCGGAGAGAATCGGTTTCTGAGTTCGTGGAAGTCGGAAAGTGACCCTTCGGCCGGAGGGTACTCAATGGGGGTTGATCCTCGAGGATCGCCGCAGATTGTGATATGGGAAGGATCAGAACGGCGGTGGAGAAGCGGGCATTGGAACAAGCAGATATTCATTGGACTTCCGAATATGCCAACTACTTATGCATTTGGTTTTAAGCTTAGTGATGAGAATGGGAAATCATATTTTACATACAGACCGTGGAATCCTTCAGATAAGTTGAGGTTTCGGATAAGGTGGGACGGGTACGAAGAGCAGCTGCAGTGGGCGGAAGAGAAGAGCCAGTGGGAAGTGATACAATCTCAGCCTAACAAGACCAACCAATGTGAGTTTTACAACAAATGTGGAAGGTTTGGGGTGTGTAGTGCATCTGATGAATCGAGTTCAATTTGCCGTTGTATGCATGGATTTCAACCGAGGAATTTGGATCAATGGACTGGGGGAAATTGGTCGGAAGGGTGTTCTAGGAAAACCCCTTTGCAGTGTCAGAGAAATAGTTCTAATGGAACGGTGGCAAGTGATGAAACAGATGGATTTGTAGCGATAAGGTGTGCCAAGTTGCCGGATTTTGCAGACTTGGTTGTTGCAGTTCCAGGGGAGAGCTGCGAGGAGAAATGTCTCGAGAATTGTGCTTGTACTGCATATGCAATGGTTCAAGGGATTGGTTGTATGATGTGGACCGAAGACTTGATTGATGTCGAACGATTTACAAAGGGAGGAAACACGTTGCATATACGTGTTGCGCATTCAGATTTAGGTAAAGTTCAAATCCATTTTTCTTGTTGTTGGTGCTATTCGATTCAGTTCTTTTCCTAAAATCCATTTGTGTTCATTATTGAGGTTTCAGGTTTTGGCTTTTACTTTCTATACAAGAAAAAGCAAATGATGAATTTTAGTCACTTCATTTTCCTTAAGTTCTGTTCCATTCAATCGCTGTGATCAAATTTAAACTGATGCATTTCACAGGAAATCAAACCTTCTGCCTTTTGTGGATCATTGAATTCTAAATTCGCCTCGAGGCAAGCTGCAGCAGCGAGTCCATAAAAGATAATCTAAAACGCCTTTGCTTGTTTTCCCATTCCGTTTGAATTGTCCTTTTATCTGGTCAACTCTTCTGCAGCGATTTTTCTTTTAGTCATATTGCACTCGTAACTTTAGCAGCGCTTGATCTGTTTTTTTTGTCATCCATCCAAAAACCAAAAATAAGTTATTGTCTTTTGATTCCATGTCCTTTAATAATATCAAAGGCCAGACATGCTTTCTGTGCTGTATATTCAAATCATTTAAAATACAGAACATAGCACGGAAAGGGCCAGGAAACTGCTCAAATAACTATTTAATGTTTGAAATGTTACAACTTACAACGCATTATACTGCACTAATCTTTTAATTGATCTCCTTTTATATATAGGTAGCAAGCACAAATTGTCCACCGCTGTGATAGCAGTAATTTCTGTAGCGGGAGCATTGTTCGCTGTCATCATCCTGTTGCTTTTGTGGAAGTTTAAAGCAAAATTGAAAGGTAGGACGCACATTTCCATCCTTCTGGTGAATGAGAGGACAAATTTTTTAGTTAACTTAAGAAAACTGGTAACTGTTCCATGATTTATTCTCCTGTCCATTTAGTTTCTAACTTATTTTTCTTCTTTTTGTTATCTAGTGTTGCCCACCACTTCTTCAATTTCATGGTTAAGGGGAGGTGATACATCAACGCTCGATGCTGGAAAGAGAGAAGAATTTTCAACAGATGCTTCAGGATCAGTAGATGTTTATTCAGAAGGGAATCAAGTAAATAGATGCGAATTACGGCTGTTAAATTTGAGTTGTGTAGCAGCTGCTACGAACAACTTTTCTGAAGAAAATAAGCTTGGGAAGGGGGGGTTTGGTACTGTCTACAAGGGTAGCCTTCCAGGGCTACCACAAATAGCTGTAAAAAGACTTGCGAGAAGGTCTACTCAAGGATTGGAGGAGTTCAAGAATGAGATTAGTCTGATTGCTAAGTTACAACACAGGAATCTCGTGAGACTTTTGGGCTGCTGCATTGAAGGAGAAGAAAAGATGCTGGTTTATGAATACATGCCAAACAAAAGCTTGGATTTCTTTCTTTTCAGTATGTTCTCTTTCAGCTGATCAAGTGTTCCTTTTCTGATAATTACATATCTGAAGTTTGTTTCACTTAGCAGTTGTCTTTTTGGTAAAATGACAGATCCAGCCAACCAATCACTACTAGATTGGAGAAAACGCTTCACGATTATTGAAGGGATTGCACGAGGGCTCCTTTATCTCCATCGTGATTCAAGACTTAGAATTATTCATCGGGACCTAAAAGCTAGCAACATTTTGCTGGATGAAGATATGATTCCCAAAATTTCAGACTTCGGTATGGCAAGAATATTCGGGGGTAATGAAAATGAAGAAAATACAGCCCGAGTTGTTGGCACATAGTAAGAACAACTTGTCGACACTAATGCAATATAACTTATTTATCTCATGTTAAAATTATCAATCTGATCACAATATGCGTAATGCAGCGGTTATATGTCACCTGAATATGCAATGGAAGGTCTGTTTTCAGTAAAGTCAGATGTCTTTAGCTTTGGTGTATTGCTGCTAGAGATTGTGAGTGGCCGAAGGAACACAAGTTTGCGATCAACGGAACACTTAAGCCTTATTGGATATGTAAGTTATTCTTACATGATGTTTTAATTGCCAAATCCTAGCCATTACTTCTCCAATCAGTAACTACAACAATGGAATATGAATTTTTTGGAACGTTTTCAGGCGTGGCATCTTTGGAACGAGAATCGAGCAGTGGACCTTATTGATCCTTCCATCGCAGAAACATGTTCCCAGAATGAAACTGAATTATTGAGATGCATACATGTAGGGTTGCTGTGTGTGCAAGACTATGCAGCTAGTAGACCAACCATGCCAGCCGTGGTGTTAATGCTGGAAAGTGAAGCTGCAAATCTTCAGTTACCAGTACAACCTATGTTTACTTCAATTAGGAGACACGTGGATACAAATTTTGGTACAGAAGGCCAGGATGTAGCATCCTCGAACAATGTAACGATTACAATGTTGGAAGGGAGATGATAGTTAATCTTCCTCCATGTTTATATGCTATTCCATCTCCTATGGGGGTTATTAGCAAAATTTGTATAGCCTGTAATTTTTAGTTAAACAATCGTCAGGGGAAAAGTAAATACTCACAACGGAATTCTAAGGGACAGTGAAATTTTGGATTCTGATGACTGTCATACTCAATAGCATCCCTCTTGCACCACCGCCCTTCACTTTCCAATCGGAATCGTATGCGAAAATCACTCTACCAATGTTGCAGATTGCCTTAACATGCTTCTGGAACATTACATCCGTTGAAAAAAATTTAGTCACAAACGAAGTAGGCACCTCAAGGATCAATATCTTGTTCCACACTGGTTTTGATTGAGACGTGTCCGCGTTAATATTGATCAACGGCTCTCAGACGCCCACGAGACATACTAACGGTGGCATTCTAAGATTGTTGCCTGTGCACAGGTTGTGTACGACATATTTCAAAGTTCTCCATGCATGACTTCGAGAGCTCAGAGGAGGGCGGGATGGAGTTGGGAGGCTAATTTTGCACTGTTCACAGCTCGCTCTCTCATCTCTAGCTAGTCCTGTATTGTAACAATGGCTCAAAGGTCGAATCCGATTTTCTCGACTAAGACTATGCATTTGTAGACTTCAAATCTCCAATACCTTTTGTACCAGATGAGATTGATTTCAGTCATCTGTTTAATTTAAATAGGAATGATGGATGTAAGGTGATGGGCCCTAATGTATAGTTAGGTCGTGTTAATGCGAATTTCTCTGATAATTATTTAGAATTTGAGTTATATCTTATTTTGTCAAATGATAAAAATAAAAGCATAAATAACATCATGTCATTTTCAATCATTTTACAAAGTGAAATATACTTATAATAAAAGTTTACAAAACATTCCGACATTGGTTTTTTTTGCTATAAGTACTTTTATAATTATAGTTTATCAAACACTTATTTCACAACTACTTATTATCACAGCATAACACAACAAAAGCAGTTTTAAAAAAAGGTACATCAACCCCACACTAGTCCTTAATCTCTCAGAGTTTGTGTAGAATTTTCTTTCATTGTACAAAACACAGTTGCAAGTAATATCATTTACCGAATGAGAGTACATATTTTTATAATCTCAGCTGCCGAAATAAAACGTGAAACTGCTGAAAGATTGAGCAAAGTCAATAAACCTCAGCTGCTGAAATAAAACGTGAAACTGCTGAAAGATGAAGTTAAGTCAGTAAATCTCAGCTGTTGGAATAAAACGTGAAAGATGAAGCAATGTCAATAAATCTCAGCTGTTGGAATAAAACGTGACACTGCTGAAAAATGAAGCAAAGTCAGTAAATCTCAGCTGTTGGAATAAAACTTGAAACTGGTGAAAGATGAAGCAAAGACATTGACTTAAGAATGGAAGTCATTTCACTGACAGTGAAGTTTAAGAATAGTCTAGTACGCTTCAAATGCGAATTCACCTGCTATTCGTAAAATTCTTTCATCTCAATTTTAGCCCAAAACAGTATTTCAATGTTCCATCGTATTGTATTCCCAGCAATTTTTAACCATTCAGATGCAAATTGGAACCAAAACTAGTGTTAATCCTTTGAATTCCTCCATGTTCTTCCCGTTCTTCTTTAGCTTGCTTCTTCTGTCACGGCACCATTGTGCCGAAGTTTACGAGATAAGTCCTGCACAACCATTATCAGAGGGACAAACTCTTGTCTCCCCCAGCCAGGTTTTCGAATTGGGATTCTTCAGTCCTAATAATAATTCCGGTAAGAATAAGTACGTGGGGATATGGCACAAGAGTATTTTTCCTTGAAAAGTTGAATGGGTGGCCAACAGAGAAACCGATTGCAGCTTCAGACACCTTGGCAAGTTTGAGAATAAGCAGCAAGGGGACTCTGGAGCATGTAGATGGAAAAAAGAATTCTCTTTGGTCAACGAATATTTCAGTGCCATCTAATGGCTCAGCAGCAGCTCTTTTAGACAGCGGAAACTTTGTCGTAAAAGATGATGATGTAGGAGCTGTTCCATTGTGGCAGAGTTTTGATTATCCTAGTGACACACATCTGCCAGGTATGCTGCTGGGGTTCCATAGCAAATCTGGAGATACGAATTTCCTGACTTCCTGGAAAAGTGAGAGTGATACATCGACGGGGACGTTCTTGGTTGGACTGACACCACACGTGCCATCACAGCTTGTAGTCTGGATTAATGGATCAACTCCCTACTGGAGAAGTGGGCCGTGGGATAAATCAAGTTACATCGGGATACCAGGTACGAATAATGGGTATCTAAATGGATTCAAATTAGATGATAATGTGAGGCAAGAAACAAGTATAATTCTTTTAATTTCGGGGACATTTTGGCATACTCAGACATCTCTTCAGATGGTATACTTAAGCTTATGTATTCAGAGCATGGAGAGAACTGGATTCTTGACTTTGTATCACAGAACAATTCATGTGATAAATATGCTGCATGTGGACCTTTCGGGATTTGCACACGTTCTGAATCTCCAACAACTCCAATATGCAAGTGTTTGAAACGGTTTGTACGGAAGTCACACGAGGAATGGAGCAAAGGAAACAGGACAGGAGGGTGTGTGAGGCAAACCAAACTGGTTTGTGAGGCTAATACAAACCAGTCAGTTGCTTCGAGAAAAACTGAAGATGGGTATCTGAAGATGGTGTGGTTAAAAGTACCAGATTTTCATGAATATATCACGTCTTTGGATGCAGAAGAGTGCAGGACACAGTGCCTGAAAAATTGTTCTTGCCTGGCTTATGCACATGTTAATAACATATGATGCTTGGTCTGGTCCAAAGACCTTATTGACATACAGGAATTTGCCTATGGCGGAGAAGATCTTTTTCTTCGCCTGGACCATTCAGAACTAGGTAAATGATAATATTGCTTGTACAGCTCCAATTAGCTAGCTATATGTTTTACACAACTTTTGTATTACTAATTCAAATTTTTTTCAGGTGAAGGAAAGCCAATTAAGTTAATTTCCAGCCTCACAGCAATTTGTTTGATTAGTATCTTGTGTGCCACAGCGTTCGGTTTCCAGAGGTTACGAGCTAACAAAAAGGGTAAGAGAATGAGATGGATGTGATTGACATGAGAAAACTAACCAAAAATGCTTGGACGCTGATCTGACTCGGTTTTTTATTCTTACATTATCCATATCAGGAAATGCCAGATTAACTGATACATTCGAGAACACAAGAGACACTTTTCAAGAATATATTAGAAAACATGACCCATCAGAGCTATTCATCTATAATTTTGATAGCATATTAATCGTAACAAACACTTTCAGTATCACAAACAAGCTCGGGGAAGGAGGATTTGGCCCTGTTTACAAGGTGATTATGCATTTTTTTCCTCTCTATCTATAGGAAAATTTAATATCACACAGCTACAAGCCTACAAGTATACAACTGCAAGATACAGATATCGGTGTAATGATTAATTTGTCGCTGGCCTCGTGTAGGGTAAGCTGGAGGAAGGGAAGGAAATAGCAGTAAAAAGACTATCTAGTAGCTCAGGGCAGGGCATGGAAGAGTTCAAGAATGAAATGCTGTTGATCTCCAAACTCCAACGTAAAAATCTTGTTAGGATCATGGGTTGATGCGTTAAAGACCGCGAGAAGTTACTGATTTATGAACCCAAAAATTTTGGATTTTGGATTGTCACGAATCGTTGAAGCGGCACAGAGTCTAGCAAATACTCATAAGGTTGTGGGAACACTGTAAGCATCATTTCTTTTCCTCTTCTTGGAAGAACATTTTTCTTAAGACCGTACACAAAGAAGCAACATTTTAGCTAAATACTAATTAATGAATTGCTTGTCCAGTGGTTATATGTCTCCAGAGTATGCCATGGGCGGAATATTTTCTGAAAAATCTGATGTTTATAGCTTCGGCGTCTTGCTATTGGAAATTGTTAGCGGCAGGAAAAGTACCAGCTTCTATTACAAAGAAGAACAACTAGGCTTCCTAGCTTATGTAAGCTCACATCCTAAATCTAATGAATTATGAAATTATGAGCAGATCAGTTTAATAATTGTAGCCAACATAAATGAACTTTGTCAGGTATGGCACTTGTGGAATCAAGGCAGGGGATTGAAATTTGTAGATGAAGTGTTGGCGGATTCTTATTCCTTATCAGAAGTAACGAGATGCATGCACATCGGGCTTCTTTGCGTGCAGGACATGGCCGCAGGCAGGCCTACCATGCCTGATGTAGTTTTCATGCTAAGTAGTGAAAAGGATCTTCCACCGCCTAAGCAGCCTATATTTACTAATTTCGAAAACTCATCAGTCTACGATCCTCACCCACATTACGACAGCATTTTCTCGGTGGATGAAGGTACCATAACATTGATTGAAGGAAGATAGGCAAAATCCCATACCGATGCATCACAATGCAATGAATTTCGGTCATGTTCTTAGACCTACAAGTCGAGTTAATCTCAGCCACATAAGTTGCTAGGTTTGGTTATAGACTAGTCATAGTCTTCGTCGAGCAGTATTATATGTTGAATAGTCAGATTGCTTGTTACATTGTATAAAATGTCAAATTATTAGAGAGACGGGTCAAAGCTCATTTCTAACAATACCAATATCATTTCCAACTTGTTAATTACCACCTGCACAGTCTGACAGGTGTGGAGTTTTACCACAAAAGACTTCGGTATTAAATGGAGTGGGGTTGAAATATTTAAACTCTTCTTTCTTTCTTTCAACAGCTGATGTGGAATATTCAACATAAAACACAGATGTAAGCTTATAGCATTTACTGAATGAGAATAGTACAGAGTTTTATAATCTCAGCTGTTGAAATAAGATGTGAAACTGCTGAAAGATGAAGCAAAGATATTGACTTTGAGTGCATTGGCAGAAATTTTCTGCACAACAAAATGAAAAAGTCATTTTGCTAATAGTGAAGTTTACCAATAGTCTAATACGCTTCAAATGCGAATCCACCTGATATTCAAAAAATTCGTTCATCTGAATTTTACCCAAAACAAAATTCAACTGTTAGTATTGCTTTCCTAGAAAAATTAAATTATTCCTGTGTGAACAAGAACCGAAACTGCTGTTAATGCTTTGAGTTTCTACATGTTCTTCCTGTTCTTCTTCACCTTGCAATTTCTCTATGTAACAGGCCTCGTTTTTCATTACTATAATTGGTAGTCTCTGGCCTGCTTGTTTAACACTGTAAAATGCATGGGATATATGAATGACATTATTGCTTTCATTCCAAATGACCGCATTCATTAGATCCAGCACGAGGAGCTGTGCTTGATTGGGCTAGACGTTTCAATATTATTCAGGGTGTCATGATTCCTGTTTGAAGGTGATACATAGAGATTTGAAGGTCAGTAATATTCTCTTGGATGAGAATATGAACCCAAAAATTTCAGATTTTTGATTGGCACGTACTGTGGAAGGGACAGGAAAAACAAATAGGTTGTGGGAACACTGTAAAAATCATTCCTTCCCTTTTTGGAATAACATTTTTCTAAGACCAGAAACAAAGAAGCAATATTTATAGTTAAATACTAATTTATTACTTGCTCAGTAATTATATGTCTTCGGAGTCTTGCTGTTAGAGATTATAAACGGCAGGAAAAATGCCAGCTTTTATTACAATGGAGATCTAGGCTTTCCGGCTTATGTAAGTTCACAATTCTAATCTGATAAGACGTGAAATTATGAGCAGTCTACTTTTTTTATAGCTTAAAATAATCTATACAACGAAAATTGACCGATTTTCTGCCCTCCCACTTCCTGTGTTCTTTTGTTTGTGTAGTTACAATTAAGCCACGTCAATATTTTATATTACTATTCTTTTTTGTCTTATTATTTTTATAAAAAATAATATAAAATGTTGATGTGGATTAATTATGATCACACAAAATAAAAAAGCACGAGAAATGAGAGGGAAGAGTATCTTGCTCCAAACTGAATTCATCAGACCAGTCTGACAATTGTAGCTAACATACTGACCATGATCCTCTCCTGATCTAAGGATGAGGATCCTCATGACTAAGGGATGTGGGCCGTTGAATTTTTATTCAACGGCTACAAACAGGGGCTCCCTTTAAAGTTATAATAATTATAACCGTTGAATTTTTATCTAACGGTCCACATCTCTTAATCATGAGGATCGTCATCCTTAGATTAGGAGAGGATCATGGTCCCATACATACATGAATATCTTCCACCGCGCCAGTTTGCTTTCCTTGTCATCTATCTTACTTTCATAGTATTTATAATACAAATAGATATGTTAAAAAAAAATTTGGGCCCCAAAAATTGAGGGTCCTAGGCAGTTGCCTTGTCCAGCGACCTTTAGAGCTGGATTTGTTTATATCCTCCTTCTTTTTCATGTATTTTATTGTCATTTTTTTCCTTGTATTACGAAGAGTTAAAGTTTATATGCCCTATCGGCTAAGTTTATATGTCCTACTGGCTAGATATAACTGTTTTTTTTTTGGCTCTATCAATAAAATTTTGGAGATTTTTGATATGGGTTCAAAGTAACTAAAAATTGGACTTATTTTAAAAGTTAAAAGTCACTAAAAATTAAACCTATTTCAAAAGATAATCTATAAAATTAGACCTATTTCAAATTTTCCTTAAAATTCTTCTCATATCATCCAGGTTTTCTGAAATAAAATTATCCTAGTTCCCGAAAAGTACATAGCAACATTACGATTAAATGGATCCATTTAAGCAATCACGACAAATAACGGCACGAAAAATTATGCAGAGGTACTTGCAGAAATGTTTGATTGAGGCAGATTGTCTGCCCAGGTGTCTTTCTTATCCTCTTCTATTTTATACGATCATGATTAAACCACGTTAATATTTTATATTGATTTTTTAATAAACATAATAAGACAAAAAGTAATAGGAATATAAAATGTTAACGTTGCTTAACCGTGATCGCACAAATAAGAGGGAATGAGAAGGGCACCCAAATAGGAGGGCAGACAATCTGCCTCTGATGCTAATTATCTGTGAAGATAAGACAAGACAATCGCATCCACACGATTCAAATCAACCACAGAACTGGCTTATTTTAGTTAGTGGGATTTTTAGTTTGGGAAGTGTTATTGGCACTTCAAAAATCTCATTCTACATAGTGTATTTTTCTAAATATAGAAAATTTAGAGTGTAGAATAAGGAATTTTGTGTACGAATAACAATTCCCTTTAGTTTTGGTTAAAATTGATTAGTATATCATTAGCATTAAGTTTGCTCACTAGCTTAGTTAGGTCGTTTGTCAGAGTTGGTTGCGTGCAAATCCTTTTGGTTTTGGACTTGGAGTGTCTGCCCTCCCATCCCATACTCTTCTCATCCCCTCCTATATTTTGTGGTCACGGTTAAGCCAGTCAACATTTTATATTGATTTTTTTTATAAAAATAATAAGACAAAAAGTAATGGAAATATAAAATGTTGACGTGACTTAACCGTAACCACATAAATAGAAGGGGATGAGAAGGGTATGGGATGGAAAGGGCAGATAATCCAGTTATTGTGCTCATCCTCGTGCAGTTCGAATCTTCTTTCTTTTAAAAAATTAGAATAGTTTAAAATATTATTTGAGCTAAATAAAACAGCCACTACAATAAAATAAAAAAAATAAAAAAAAAGTGAGAGAGGGCAAATAAAGTCGATTAAGTAAGCTTTATGATAATTAATTAGCCAAAACCAGCACCTAAATACTCATCATCAAGGTTTCAGATGACAATTAGATTGCGGCTCAGGTAAATGTCTAATTTTTTATCGGCTGTTAGTTCTGATAAATTTAATGACATTTCTTTTATCAATCATTATGCTCATTTTAAAGTTATCAATCTTTTCTTAGGGAACACAGAATTCGGTATGTGATAATATTGCTTGAACAACTTCACTTATCAATCTTTTCTGTCTCATACTCTATGCAATATTCTTCTCAGGTGAAGAAGGAAAGCAGATAAACTTAATTGTCGGCCTTGCGGCGATCTGTTCTATCAGTATAGCTGCCTTGGTGTTCGGTTTACACAGGTTGCAAGCAAAATCAGGAATCATCAAAGCAAGAAGGGAAATTAGATTGACTGATACACGTTATACATCAAGAGAAAGTCTTCAAGAATATATTAGAACACATGATCCATCAGAGCTATTAGTCTATGAATATGATTTCGATGGCATAGTAATTGCTACAAGCAGTTTCAGCATCACAAACAAGCTCGGACAAGGAGGATTTTGCATAGTTTATATGGTGATTATTCATTTGCGCTTTCTTTAATTTCAAAAGAAAGTATATAGGTATACAGACAGGAATGTAATGTTAATTTTTCGACCTCGTATAGGGTAAGCTAGAAGAAGGGAAGGAAATAGCAATAAAAAGACCATCTAGCAACTCGGGGCAAGGCATCGAAGAGTTCAAGAATGAGATGATGTTGATCTCCAAACTCCAACACAGGAACCTTGTAAGCTGATGGGCTGCTGCATAAAAGATGATGAGAAGTTAATAATTTACGAATTCATGCCAAACAAAAGCTTGGATACTCATTTATTTGGTTTGTTTCACCGGCCTTTTATGTTTGCCTCCAGTTTCTCATTGTTCATACAACTGTTCTGTATCTTCTGGAAAATGTTTTCACTGTAATGTGTGCAATAATTAGATCCTATGCGGAGAAAGGAGCTTGGTTGGGCTAGACGCTTCAATATTATTCAGGGTGTTGCTAGAGGGCTTCTTTATCTCCAACATGATTCCTGTTTGAAGGTAATACATCGGGATTTGAAGGCAAGTAATATTCTCTTGGATGAAAACATGAATCTCAAAATTTCCGATTTTGGGCTAGCACGTACCTTTGAAGGGACACAGAATTTAGCAAACACTCAGAAGGTTGTGGGAACTCTGTAAGCATTGATCATTTCACCCTTCTTTCTATTCTTAGAATTCAAGTGGATAATTGTTAGTTAAGTACTAATAATTTTCTTGTGCAGTGGCTATATGTCTCCAGAGTAGGTCATGGGTGGGATAATCTCTGAAAAATCTGACATGTATAGCTTTGGGGTCATGGTATTGGAGATTATTGTTGAATAAGAAGAGTATCCAAGATAACTCTAATGATCCCAAGAAGAAGAAAAATAGAGCACACTCTTAAAGAAAGCTCACAAAACAAACTAATTAGCAAAGCTTTTCTTATTTAGCTCTAGGCTTTGTTTTTCCTTGGATGATTACAATGCTTGGGGACTTGGGTATTTATAGCAAACCAAATGAAAGTTACACTACACACTTAATTAAACTAAGATTATTTGCTACCACACAAAACCCATTAATTGCACCTAATTTTTTCCACTCAACCATACCTAACATTGATTCTACCTAACATTGATTCTCAACACTCCCCCTCAATGTTAGCTCTCATTCTTTGCACTGTGCTGAGCAGACAGCGAAAATTTTCGAGCTTGCCCGTACTTAAACTTTTTGTGAACAAGTCTGCAACTTGATCATTCGTCTTGACCTGTCTCATCTCAATATCTTCTTGTAGAACCTTTTCTCTGATAAAGTGGTAGTGTACTTCCACATGTTTAGTTCTTGCATGAAAGACTGGATTTTCCGCCAAGCGAATGGCCGATTGGTTATCACAGTACA